>NC_081559.1:170253587-170420323 GCF_022355385.1 Mustela nigripes
CAATTTCCCTATCCCCCCACCCCTTACCCCTCCGGCAAACCTCACTTTGCTCTCTATAGTTAAGAAACTAGCATCCTGCTCAATTTCCCTATCCCCCCACCCCTTACCCCTCCGGCAAACCTCACTTTGCTCTCTATAGTTAAGAAACTAGCATCCTGCTCAATGTTGAAAAACTGGAAGTTTCTTAAACTTAGAGGGAAGACTTTCAGTTTTTCAATATTGAGCAGGATGCTAGTTAAGGGATTTTCTTAACTTTTATCAGGCTTGAGGAAATCACTTTCTTTCTATTCCAGTTTATTAGGTGTGTTTATCATGACCATGCTGGTTTTGTCAAATGCTTTTTTTGTATTGATGGAGATGAACATGTGGCTTTTATTACTCATTCTATTAATACAGTGTATTATATTGATTAAAATTTGAGTATTAAGTCTCCAAATTTGTTGCTTTCTCTGTGCTTTTGTGATTTAGCAGTAGATTCTTAGGTATGACACTAGAAGAACAAGAAACAACGTCCTCAAACTTTTGAAGGTTGTGGAATACAAAATGTGAGCTATCCACACATAAGGTCAAGTAGGCTTAGCAGCAATCTCTTTTATAATGAAGATGTTACATCTCCTTTGTCCTGAGAAAGTTTAATGGGCACAAATAAATTGCATTAATGTGTATACCAGAGTCCACAAACCACCTATCTCAGGGACCCCAACATTTCTCAGTCTACATCTACTTACTCATTTAAAATTCCTTATGTACAACAGGAAAAGGAAAAAAAAAATCTTGAGTTGGCTCATAGATAGATTGGTTCCATATGTTCGTACTCAAAAAAACAGACTATATTCACACTACAACTACACTTAAGGATAATCTAGAAGAAGAGTGGTGAAAGGAAAACCTCCCCCAAGTCTTTAAGTAACATTTTTAGTCACTTACTTTCTATGAAGAAAGAAGTTGCTTGAAGTATAGACGTACACAGACTTGAAGACAGCGTCAAATGATGCAGCAGGTTTGTTGGAAGCTGAAAAGACAAAGATTAAATGATGAGCAACAAGTATGTTTGGAAAAGAGGTATGCAGATGGATCTATTTAATTGGCAGAAAGCATGCACATCTTACCTCAATGCTAACAGAGAATAATAAATTCAGAACCACCACTCAGCTACAAGGTAGACAGAAAGACCTTCCCTGGAGATATTAACTAGACTCTATCTTTGGGTAATCCATTAATTAAATCAAAATTCTACAAACACAGAGGACAAAGAGGTAGGGATAGAGTGACACAGACTTCACTGCATGTTGTCCTTTTCACTAATGCTGGTTTATCTTGCCACTCTTGATTGCCAAACTGCCAGCAGTTAAACCCTCAATGTGGTATTATTCTTTAATAAACCCAACATTCAGTTCCACAAAATTATTTTGAATACATCCATCCTGGAAATGAGAGAGATTTCTCTTTCTGGGGATTATTTTCTATTTCAGAAATTATTTTGCCCTCTCTGTCCAGAGTACCACTGCCACCACAACTACTGCAATCCTAACTAAGGTCTGGTTTTCTGATATGAGATCTTACATAATAGCCTTTTAGAACTAAGAACCAAATTTGTAGCAATGGATAAAGAACCAGAACAGCAACTCTTTCTAACATGCATACATAATTACATTCTAACATACATATATACACGTTTATATTATGCATTTATACATTCTAACATACATATCTTTATATACATATATACAATCTAACAAACATATATGTATTTAATATATAGAGATGGATAAATAGATGATATAGCTATAGATGACACAGTAGAACAAGGATGATACAGATACAGATATAACACATCACGAGGACTACGGACGCCAAGATTCATGACAAATATTCTTCAACTGACCTTTCATAAACTTTAATCACAAATGGAAGTGATAAAATGGGTAAACACTAACTCACGAAAGAGCATATTCTGATTTGTTAGATGCACCTGATAACTCAGTTTCTCAGTTCTGCAGAGAAGAACCATAAATAAAGCAGCAACTGTAGTAGCTCCAAATATGCACACACAAAACACATACATATTTTAGTACATAATGTATAATATGTATAAGCATTATAAATGATATATGCAATCTATAATTATATATATTACACATGTATATATATATATTTGTAGATATAACAAGATATATGGAGAATATGAATATCAATAGATAAGTAGGTAGAGAGATCTGAGAAAGAGTGCGTGAGAGAGATAGATATCCTACATCAATAAGCTACCAATGTGATAAAATATTGGCATAGTCTTTTGGTATGGTGCTACCATAATAATGATAATATGAGAGTTTAAGTACTCTTTTCAAGATTATGTTATATTTACTGAAATGGTGATTAATATCTGGTTCAGAGTCCCCAAAATGTAGAAGCTATTGTTAGATCCCCCAATAATGGGTCCGTGATCAAAAGAGCAAGACTGACACAAAGTAAAGGTCAAACAAAACTTTATTTCATGCCAAACATCAAGAATCAAACCAACCGGTCAGTGACATCTCTTACAAAGAGTTGACCCCTCCCTACCTTACCAACTAACTTTTAAAGGGCAATGGCCATGTGGTTGGGCCTGGCCACACACAGGTGGCCAATGAGATTGTAACACACAGAGAAAGCTGCACAGTCATGCTAGATCACACACAGGTGGCCAATTGAATTACAATTTACCCTGGTAGATATCTGAACTAGCCTATCACCTTGGTCAGAATTGGTGCCCATAAGGCGGGACCCACACTCCTTGGTAGCTAGGGAGAGAGTATGTGTGCCCCACTGATTGGATGTCTCCACCTGGCCTGACCCGCCCTTGCATTTGGGCTTTGTTACCTGGGACTGGTTTCCCGGACTTGCTTTTAAGTAGGTTCCCTGAGTGGGGGGCAGGGTCATTTAAGTTTTACTGCATAAAAAACAAAATCACTGTTTAACTGGATGGAATTGCTCTGGCTAAATAGGCCCTTACACCATTGGTCCAGGAACCAAGAAGCAAGCATAGAATTGGCACTCTTTGTATTCTTTCCAACAAAACACTTAGGAATTTGTGCTCTCTCATTCCCACAACACTGGGCTGTGATGAATTTAAAAAAACCTGGTTTGCGGGGTTTAAGAGTCCTTCTTGTTGGTTATCAGTAATTTTTCCACTTAATCTGAAGCTATAATACCTTTTGTGGCTTCTTACGATTGTGAACTAACAAGTAAAGTTAGATGTTACTATATTGGTGGTGTTAATTGACTTTTATTACCATCATGCTGCTACACTACGGCAACGGAAAGAGTATTCTGGAAGCAGGATACAAAAGGATATCTTTTAATAATTGATCTCCAGTGATAACCATGTTACTTCAAAGACAGTTACTTCAAAGACAGTGTGACAAAGGTAAAGTAATTCAGTAGTTTGTCTTTTTTGAGATAAAGTTTTAGAGAGTCCCATCAGGGAAGAACCATAATGCTAATAAAGGTTGAAGATATCTAGAATGAGTAATACACTAAATATCAATGTCAGTAAGGATAGAGAGCAGAGTAAACAGCACCAGTAAAATGTAGTTTTAACTATTAAATGTCCTGTATTAAGTGTATTTTTATAGATTGCCACCAAATACCCACATTGTAGATTTTTAATAGGATGAATTTAATGTAGTAAATGAGTATATCTGAATGACAAAAAGAGCAGATAATTAATAACCTATCCCACATTTTAGAGCCCCCATTTTGGGCCAACCTGTTGCCAGTGAGGGTAGTCTGACTGACCTTTGCTTCAGCCACACATTATATTCAGCTTTCTGTTAAGGAATATACATGCCACTGCCACTGCCACTGCGTGACTCACAAGTATATATTTCAAGGAGCCACTTTTATCAAATCTGGAAATGCAAGGGTATTAAAACCCTGGAAACAACCACTGACCAATGGGAGATGAGAGTCAGTAGCAAATATTCTCTTCCGTGTATCCGGCAGTTCTGAGATACGTGTAGCATAGTCCTCAGGTAGTCCTAAGGAGCATAAGTTCCAATTGCTCCGTGTGTTCACTAGATTAACAGTACAACCTATGATTTGCTTTTACTTCAGCCATTTCACTTCCCCCAGTTTCACTATCATTTTCATTGGGATTATTGCCTGAAATAAATCATTTTAATGGAAGCCCTTCCCTTAGCTTCTGTGATACGAAATCCATAGGTAAGAAAATCTCTAAAGGCCACCAATGATATATGAAAAGCTCAACTGAGAATTAGTGATAAAGTATGTTTTAGCTATAGATCAAAGAGATGCTATACATCAAATCATTAAGTAGAAATAGAAATGGAAGTTGGAAATCTCAGAAATAGATAACTTTCTACAAGTACAACAAAATAAACTGTCAAAATAATCAATCACATTTTGAGTGCAGGGAAGATGCCATTGGAAGAGATTTGAGGGAAAATTTTTAGCTAAACATAGCAGAGCTGTAAGATACAGGCTTTCTTCATAGGGCGCCTGGGTAGGTGGTAAGCTCTCCCAAGCAATAATTCAAAACCAAAAGCAACAAAAAGAGGATGAAAAACCCTGTGATGTAAAACAAACAAATGAACAAACTGAATGAGTAAGCAATGTGAAATCAAGAGCTTTTTGTATAAAATTTTATGCACTATAAATTAGAAACTATCAGATTTTCTAACAATAAACTAAATGGTATGTATTTCTCTAGAAAGAAATAATGATTATCTGATCAAAGTATTTATAATATTTTTCCTGGTATGACGAGTTTATCTTCAAACTATAATTGTGAGTGAAAATATATTATTTTTATCCATTCACAAGTTTTCTTTCTTTCAGAATTGTATGTATATATATAATTATATATGTATTTTATATATATAAATACACACACACACAGATACTCCCACACTTATGCCTATATATAAAGCATGCTTATAGATATTTAATGTGTACATATACACACTTACATAGACATATTTACATATACACATGTACATATAATGTGTACATAATGCATATATATCATTATTAATGCTTACATCTTTTCTTATAATTTGTTAAAATGCTTTTTTATCTTCTCTAAGACAAAGAGTATTAGATGAATATGTTGACATTTAAAAATAAAAATGCAGTATATGTAAGCCCAAATTTGTCCCATATTTTAATATGTGGTTTTATGAGACAACTCAAACATAGAATAGTGTGTAAAGTTGTGTGCAATCCAGATCACGGGCTACAGTGACTGTGAAGGGATTTGTCACATTCTTTAAGGATAACCACGACAATTTAAGACTTTCTCCTCTCAAAATATATCCCCTTTAAATTTCTGATTTTACTATCCTCTTTTCCAATAATGACTAGTTGACTTTTGGTTTCTGCTTCAAATCCGTTCTTGCTTTTCACTCTGGGTCTATTTTTATGTGTTGTTTTTTTTACTTTCACCAAGGTCCGTCTTAGGGTCCAGTGGGACACTGTTCTGCTCTGTGACACTAATATTAAGACAATGAGTATAAGGCTCTAATTTGCCAGTAGCCACTCTTGTAGACAATGTAATAGTTGGAACAAAATACCTAAAAGATACCTACAAAATCAGATGGAAAGGGACAATTTGAAAATAAATACAGGAGTAATATACAGTTAAAATACATATTAAAATTTCACATTTCACTGATGTGCTCCTCATTTGGATGACACTAACTCTTCAATAAGGAATTTCAGTATCCTAAAATCTCTCTTAGAGAAAACAGGAAAAAAAAAAATCATGGGATATCCTCATCTTCCTACAAATAAGTCCTCAGACCCACAATACCTTTCTGTTTATCCTAAGGATCACCCTTTTAAGACCAAATGTGTACCTCAATTAACACATAGCTCTCTCCCACTCCCACTCCTAAATCCATCCTGTTTATTCCACAACTCACAGCAATTTGAATTCCCATCCAATAATCCGCCAAAGCAGCTATCCTTTAGCTTGCTAATAACCTTCTTATGGTTAAACAGAGTGGCTAATCTGACACCTATTTGTCCTCTCTGCCGCTTTTGCAAATTCTATTACTCAAAAATCCATTTTTGCCACTTTTGCAAATTCTATTACTCAAAAATCCATTTTTTTTTTTTCTTTTTTACCCTGGATGTAAACATACCACAATATCTTAGATTTCTCTTGATTCTGTGGCAGGTTTCCTTGAATCTCCAAAAACCTACTTTTGTATCTATATGCATGGCATTTCTTTTCCCCTTCCTTTTACTTTCAAAATAACTGTAATTATATTTAGGTTTATATTTTCATTAAGGAGGATTTAGATAGAAATGTTTTTTACAGACTGAAAATATTATTCTTTAGTATATTTAATTCATTTTCATTGAATGTAAAATCTGATATATTGGTTTAAATATTTCCTCTTACAATTATTTTTCTTTGACTTTAAATTATCCCACACTTTAGTGTTTCTTTTTTAAGGTGACTAGTTTTCATTATTAATTGATTAATTTTATTGGTCTGTATTCCTATTAGGATTTGTACATATATTCATTTATTATTCTTCAAATGATTACTATAAACTTAAATATGCAGCCCTGGTTTTAAGAATCTAATATATAATTATTACTTTTACAAACTATCCAGATAATACAACATTAGATTATTTTACATACATATAACTTGTCAGATCTCCTATGCTACATGTATTTTTACTGTTTTTTCAAAACCTTCCACACATCGTATTTTTAAATCAATCAATCTTCATTTTGTATCTACATATTTTTTTTTAAGATTATTTATTTATTTGTCAGAGAGAGAAAGAGAGAACATAAACAGGGGGAGTGACAGGCAGAAGGAGAGGGAGAAGCAGGCTCCCTGCTGAGTAAGAAGCCCAAAGACATACTCAGTCCCAGGACCCTGGAATCATGACCTAGTGGTTTTTTTCAATTTTTTTTTTTTTCATTTTCAGGTATTTTAATTTGATATACCTAGGAGGAATTTTCTTTGATTTATTTTGCTTGGGTATTATAATACATCTTGGAACTGCTACTTAATTCCTTGTTTTCAGTTTGGAAAAATTGTTAGCTACCATTTCTTTCAACCTTTTTTTCTGCCATTTTCTTTTCTTTCTTTAACTTCTACTTATATACTTTCTATAAATTCTACTTAAATTCTACCTATTACATAATTTTAATTCTACTTATACTTTTCATATTGTTATGAAATGAATTGCCTCCCCAAAATTCGTATGTTTAAGCCTTAATTCTTTTTTTTTTTAAGATTTTATTTATTTATTTATTTGACAGAGAGAAATCACAAGTAGATGGAGAGGTAGGCAGAGAGAGAGAGAGGGAAGCAGGCTCCCTGACGAGCAGAGAGCCCGATGTGGGACTCGATCCCAGGACCCCGAGATCATGACCTGAGCCGAAGGCAGCAGCTTAACCCACTGAGCCACCCAGGCACCCCAAGCCTTAATTCTTAATATGACTCGATTTGGAGATAGGCCCTTTAAAGAAGTAATTATAGTTAAAGGAGGTCATAAATGTGGCCCTATCCAATATGACTGCTGACCTTATACGAAGAGGAAGAGACACCAGAAGAGAGGATATATGAGGACACAGGGAGAAGGTGGTAATCTGCCAGGCAAGGAGAGGCCTCAGGAAAAACCAAACCAGCCACCATCTTGATCTTCAAATTCCAGGCTCCAGAACTGTGAGAAATAAATTTCTGTTGTTTAAGAAACCCAGTGTGTGGACTTTTATTGTAGCAGCCCTAGCAAAACTAATACACATTATAACTATTTATGTACTTTTTTTTTAATCTTTTCCCTCTCTACTCCATCTTATTCTGCTCAAGCTTTTCTCTAGTTGTGGTAAATCTACTATAAAAATTATCCATTTGAACGGTGCCTGAGTGGCTCCTATGGTTAAGCATCATCCCTCAGCTCAGGTACAAATCTCCAGGTCTTGGGATAGAGGGCTATATAGGCTCTCTGCTCAAGGTGGGACTGCCTCACCCACACCTCTCCCGTCTCCCCAGCTCCCTGATTGTCTCTCAAATGAATATGTAAAATCTTTTAACAAATCATCCATTTGATTTTTACATTTTCACTTGTTTTGCTTGGTTTGGAATTTTGTTTTTAAAAATTTTATTATTTTTTTTTTAGAGCAGTTTTAGGTTTTCAACATATTAAGAGAGAAACACAGAGATTTCCAATTTACCTCCTGCTCTCACATGTACATAGCTTCCCCTTTTAAAAATCACCTCATCAAAGAAGATATACAAATGGCAAAGAAGCATATGAGAAGATGATCTACATTATATGCCATGAGGAAAATGTAAATTAAAACTTCTTTTTCATTTTTCACAATTTTAATAGAATATTCTAACTATTCTATACACATTAAAAACCCATATTGAGTTACAAATGTACCATAAATATGACTGAGCACTCTATATACCTGGTCACAGTGTGGACAAAGTGTCCCTAGCTGCTAGAAACCACAGACACATACTCAGACACTACACACAGTAGACAAGAATAGGCAACTTGGAACTCAAGAGCTTTTAAGACGTGATGAATGGTTGGGCCAAAAAAGGGAGAACTTCAGAGAAAGCAAGACAATATCCACCTCACCAAATGGATAAGTTCCACTTCCCAGCCCAAGCCCCAAACTATAGGAGACTGATTTTCTGCCTGTTGAATCTGTCCTTCTCTGAGAAAGTGTTAGTCTCCAACTATGGTGAATTCATCTATTTTTCTTTGCAGTTCTATCAGTGCCTCATGAAGTTTGATGCTCCATTGATGGGCACTTATATCTTAAGAAAAGATATTATTATGTCCTGAAGCCCTGCTCTGTCCCAGGACCCTGAGATCATGACCTGAGCCGAAGGCAGAGGCTTTAACCCACTGAGCCACCCAGGCGCCCCTTGTGTTCTTGTTTTATCCCTGATTAATTTGCTTACTTTGAAGTCTGCTCTTTCTGAAATTCAAATATACCTACTCCTTTTTTTCTTCTGATTAGTGTTAGCATGGTATATTTTTCTCTATCCATTTACTGTTAATCTATGTGTGCCTAGCGTGGGCTGAAGTTGGGTAATTCCCTTCCCCAGATCAGGTAGTTCTAATAACTCCCCAGCTGTTTAGTCTCTGGTTAGCTGGTTTTCCCTGAGGGCTGGCCTTATTAAGAATGAGGTATTTTGATGTGTTTCAAAATGGTTTCTTTTCTCCTCCCCTGGCTGGAAGACCGAAGGGGTTTTTCCCCAGTGTTTACTGTGGGATCCTAGTATAACTCCTAAAAGTAAAGCTCACAATACTGTGGGGACTTCCCCATCCAACTGGACACCCCTGCAGCTTTAATTCCCAATGTTGTCCAAATTGAGCATTGCCATTCAAGGCACTGGTTCCCATGGTTGTTTCTGTAGATGAGATCTGTTCAGTTAAACTGTGACTTCTTATATTCCCCTATCTGTCTCTCTAATCTTGGGGGCAGCAATTTGGCCTATGTCCTCCCCTCTCATATGGATCTGAGAAGAATTGTTGATTCTTTTGGCCCATTTAACTTTTTACATGTTAGAATGGAGTGGTGACTTCCAAGCTCCTTACATGTGAACTTACAACCCAAAAAGTCCTGTTCTTTTTTACAGTTTTGCGTTTTCTTAAAATTTATCTGTTTTATCGGTTGGAACATGCTAAGCATTGTTAGAGTAATATTAGTTTCTCATAATTCAGTTATCAGAAGACTATTTTAATTTTAGTTGTTTCTTTTTTTTCCTCATATCTTAGAAAAAAACAGCTATTTTTGGTTGAGGTATGAATATTGTATAAGGAAAGTATGAAGACTCTCTCAGGTCTTAACTAATAACTTCATATGGAATGTATTTATGTCTTCTGGAGACTAAGGGCTATTATATTAGCAGATCATTTTAAGTTATTATGGGGACTGAGATAATTGAAACTTGATTTTAGTTCCTTTAGAGCTGGGCTACTACTGTTTCATTTTACAAAGCTATAATCAATTAAAAGGAGGTAGCGGAAGGCACTAGACTAAACATACTTGGTTGATTTTGAACTCTAAGATTTATCTCTCTCACTTTAAAAGATTCAAAAGATATTCCATGATTATCAGCCATCACTTTTAGAATTGACAAATTTATTTTAGAGAAAATTTCCTCAAATCATGGTTTTAATTCATTCCAAAGTAAATACTTATTTCTATCCTTCATCTTGTTGTTGCTGTTCTTCAAATATCTTTTAATCATGCTTTCAATATTTTTCTTAATATTGAATCAAAAGTCATCATTTTTATCTGCCAAGTTAGTCTAAGTGACCTAGGCTTTCATTCTTGGAAATGAAAGTTAATTTTATAATAGATTCAAAGTGAAAACAAAATATTCTTTCAAGTAATAGATATATTAGAAACAGGTAAAAAAGAAGAAAAAGAAAAGAAAAGAAAAAATCTTCAGCGTAATTATGGGAACCCAAGATAAGAAGACCAGCAGCTCAGAGGTAGAGTATATTCTTTAAGATTTCATTATATTACATTGTCATAAAATAAAACAATAAAATAAAATATATTTTTAGAATTATAGTAACCTATAATATAGATATAGAAGCATGATTTAATTTACACTATAGGTCCATGTGTACCCTCATTCAAGGACTTTGAATATTGGGCAACACATACATATAATGACACTATTAAAAATTTTAGGATTCAGGAAATGACTAAGGAGAAGTATTTCCTCTGACAAGGTTTGTTTAGGTTTATTTCTTTCTACTTTTTGTTTATTAACTTAGTAGTTTGACTACAAGTACCTTCCTAGGCACATTTGCTTACATTCGAGAGCATAAGTCCAGAGACATCCTCCACATGTCCCCTGAGAAAACCTGTTGACATTTCAGGGAAACAAATAATCTTTCTTTCTAAAGATCCACAGCCCTATGAGAGTGCAGAGTCTCTTAATTTTGGCATTCTTTTCTTGTGGTGCAATGCATTACTTGTTAAATATACAGCCCTCCTGATGATGGCCTGTGTGCTCTGAGTGTTGAAAATCAACACAAGCAGTGATCTTGCTCTTCCTTTACTTTGTGAATAACAAAGTATTTTGACCCTGGGTTCTTGTATTTTTCTGTTAGCATATGTATGTGGAACTACAGCAGGCTGACTTGTTAGCTTGCAAGTAAGGTAGTTTTGCAGATACTTCGCAACTTCTGACTTAGGAGCAATATTGTATAAAATCACCAAATAGTAAAAATACCTGAATATCCTTCTTTCAAATAGGATTGACAACAAAAATGAAATTTAAAACAAAAAATCATGTTTAAAGAATTCTATATTCAAAATACACAAAAGCATTCATTATAATTCCTCACTTTGATTCTAAGACTTCCACAAGTTGGCCACAGCTTCATATCCTAGCATTATTTTCTACTTTTATTCAACATAAACCATATACGCTAATAAGAAAAAACTACCCGATGTCTCCTATACTGACTTTACAATGTTTATTTTGCTTGGTCTTTTATCAGTGTGTTTTCTTGGAAAGCCTGAACTTCTTTGTACTCCTTAATTAATTAATTAATTAGCAGAGAGCAGAGAGCCTGATGGGGCTTGATCCCAGGACCCTGAGATCATGACCCGAGCTGAAGGCAGAGGCTTTAACCCACTGAGCCACCCAGGCGCCCCTGTTCTCCTTAATTTAAAACTCAATTTAAGAATGAAATGGTTTGTTATACACTGTTCTGTCAGAAATGTTTTGTGATAACAAATCTGGGTAACTTGAGTCAAAGCCTATTCATGTCCAATGCTGCTTCTACTTTACTAAATATCCAGACCACCATTTATTCATCCCTGAAAATCATAATAATAATACAGTTAGTTCTTTAAGAGTTCCGGAGAAAGGAAATCAAATGAGCTAACCTATACAAAGTACTCATCATGGTCCACTGCTAATGGTAATAATCAAAAAACATGTAACAATCATAAGATTATATGTATGTATATATGTAATAATATAAGAGCTAATTCTGACAAAGCATGCATGTCCCAGAACTATTTGAAGTACTTTACATGTTTTAGTTCATTTATATGTCAACTTACAAAAATTATCTCTGTTTTGGGGAGCCTGGGTGGCTCAGTGGGTTGAGCCTTTGCCTTCAACTCAGGTCATGATCCCAGGGTCCTAGGATTGAGCCCCGCATCGGGCTCTCTGCTCAGTGGGGAGCCTGCTTCCCCCATCTATCTCTGCCTGCCTCTCTGCCTACTTCTGATCTCTGTCTGTTAAATAAATAAATAAAATATTTTTAAAAAATTATCTGTGTTTTAATTTTCACAGCTGGATATCATAGTGCCTTCTTAACTTCTGTAACACTCATTTTCTGAAATGTTGATGCCTATATATGTGTATCCTACTGGGATTTCATTTTATATAGATTACATCAATAAAGATAGACAAATTCCTTTAAGGTAAGGGATCAAATTTATGATGCTTTTATAATTCACAGAACTTCTTACAATGATGTACCTACAACCCAGTTCAATTTATATTTGGTTACTTTTTTATCTCATTAATTGCTCTTAAGTAAAACACAATGAATGATAATCATGATCATATTAATAAGTTAGCCTTAGACTAACAGGCTAATTATGGCCAATGAGGCAGTTTAGTTATTCCTCAAAGAATGCTCTGTGGTTTACAGTGCCCTTCACAGTTTATCCTGTGAGTCACAATCCCTCACTGGTAAAGGGATTTATTTACATTGGACACCACAATCTCAGTGCCTGCCACACTGCTAGTCTCTTGCATTGCAATCTTCTCTGACATGTAGAGAGCATATCTATGACTTCTTTTCTATGTGATCTTTATTCTGTATCCAGTTGATTTGTGCAGGAATAAACATCTTTCCAGGAAATACAGTCTATGCCATGGCAAATGTGCTTTGAGGTAGGTTGGCAGAAAAAATAACAGACATGTCTCTCTTTAACTAGCCAAATGTAATCATTCACAAAACACAGTTGACTTAACCTTTCTTCTTTTCCTGTGCTACAATCCAGATCTAACATTCTTTTATATATTGAATAATTAAATTATTTGAGTACCCACTATTATCAGAAGTGATCTAATCTGTGAGAGTAAATAAGCCAAGTAAAGCCCTGACTATAACTAGACCACATTCTCATAAGAGAAGGAATAGAATATACAAGTAAAACAATTATTAAAAATATTGGGAAAAGTACTCCACATGAAATAAACAGATTGATCCATTGGATTAGTTGTGGCAGGGAGCTGTATTTGCTCAGAGACTTAAAGGATGTAAATGAATTGTCCTAGGGGCACCTGGGTGGGTGACTCAGTAAAGCCTCTGCCTTCAGCTGAGGTCATGTTCCCAGGGTCTGGGATTGAGCTCTGAATTGGACTCTCTCCTTGGTGGGGAGCCTGGTTCTCCCCCTCCCTCTGCCTGCTGTTCTCCCTGCTTGTGCACAAACACAAGCACCGTCAAATAAATAAATAAAATATTTTTAAAAAGGAATTATCCTGGAGAAGAGGCAAGGAAAACTGTTTCTATGCAGAGCTAAAACAGGTCTGAAGACCTGCATGGTGGGAAAATACCTGAAGATGACAAGGAACAGAAAGGAGTCAAGCACAGCTTAGAGTCAAGAGTGAGAAGAAGAATGTTGTATAATTCATTGCAAGGATCTTATGACAGGATTTAGGTCTTATGTAGGAGTTTATTTAAATACCTCCTCATACAAGGTAGGGAACTAAATGTATAAAGCTTCCAAAAGACAATAGGAAGATTTTTCTTGTAAACTGAAGACTTCATACTCTGCCTAAATTGGGCATTTAAAGTCTATGAAAAACAACAAAAAATATGGGACTAGCTGAAAGATTCAAACACTACCTACCCCTCAAAAACCATAACCAAAACCAAAACAACCACCCCAAACCAAAGTATCCTCACGCCAAACTCAGCTCATGGGGCACTACATCTGCAATCCCTTATGTAAGGTCTTGTTAATTATTGTAAAATAATTTGGGTTTATTCTAAATTATAGCATTTTCTCCTTCCTGGAAGAGAGAGAGAGAGAGAGAGAGAGTGTGTGTGTGTGTGTGTGTGTCGGGGGGGGGGGTGATCTATGCTTCCAAATCTTTTAAAATCACCCCTTACTTTCATAAAGAATTGGCAATTTCTCAATCACATTCTGCAAAAAATTGTAAACATTATTTCAAGCCTGGCCTCTAACCAGATGTCTACCCATGCTAGTTAGTGATTCTGGGGAAAAAACCCACTTGTTAATTACTTCACTAGCATCTAATCAGAAGAGTATCATTATCATTTTCACTTTTTTCCAAGAATGTCTGAGTATATGTTCATTCCCAAATTCTGGAGTATCTAGCACTAAGCAAAGTACAAATGTCCTTCATGAAATTTAAACTCTATAAAAGATAACACGCAATAGTCAAGCATATACATGTATATATAATTATTTCCAAATATAATAGAAATCGAGGGGTGCCTGGGTGGCTCAGCCATTAGGCATCTGCCTTCATCCCGGGTCGTGATCCCAGGGTCCTGGAATCGAGCCCCGTGTCAGGCTCCCTGCTCCACGGGAAGCCTGCTTCTTCTCCCTCTCCCACTGCCTCTGCTTGTGTTCCCTCTCTCACTGTGTCTCTCTCTGTCAAATAAATATATAAAATCTTTTAAAAAAATAATAGAAATCAAAATTCCAATCAAGTATTTCAAAAAAGTGACAAAGGAGCACTTTACTATCCCGATTAGATTCCATGATTTCAGCATCTAATGCACTTTCAGATCACATAGTCCCAAGTCCGTAAGCAGGTTTTAGACCTGCTTTATCTACCCCTTTCTATTGTGTAGCCCTCATATTTTACCACTACATAATCTCTTACTTTATATGTTTTGTCTATAATAGATTTCTTTTTGGGGGGAGGAGTGAATAAATGAATAATCTGATTGCATCCCACTCTCACAACCCCCAAACATGCACAAAGACCCACAGACATGTAAACAGACACATGTAGAGATGTTTGTAGCTGAAATCTATTGACCCCTCACATCTCTGCTTAAATGTTATTTTCCTTTTGTAGTATTTTCTTGGCTCCCCAGATTAGGTTAAATACTCCAGTTTAAATTCATTTGCAACTGTGCTCTCCTTTATAGCATTTCTAAGAATAGTAAGTAATTGAACATTTATGTAATTATATTTTAAGGAATATCTGAAACTACACTGCATGCTTTGTGAGTAAATGAAGTGTAATTCTAGCATCTAACACGGTCTATGGCAATGGCTGGAATTTCTAATGAATAAAATATTTTATAATAACCCTGCCTAAGAAGGTTGCTGATGAATCACTGTGACCAGCGAGTTTTCTCTACCAGAAATTCACTGATGTGATATAGACATGGTCAAATAGTTAGTGCCAAGAATAGAAACTCAAAGAAAATTCTGAAATAGGGCTCATAAATGTGTTAGAAGGTAGACCAAGACAAATAATTTGAGAGAGCATCTTTTTAAAAGAGCAGCATAATCCAAAATATATACGGAAGAGAAATAGTCTGTTTCTTGATCTGGGTGCTGATTCCATAGGTGTGTTGATTTTGTGAGGTTACATAGAGCTACATCCTTGTAAAATTTGAATGTATATTTAATTAGAATGTGGGTATATTTGTGGATACAAGACATAATCATCACTGATTTTTTGAATGGGTCACTGGAGACAGGAAGATTAAGAGAATGTTGTGATTTGTCATTATGGACAGGAACAATCAATTATTTACAAGGAAGGAGGATGGCTTGTGGACTATTGCTTTCTGGATCCTAAAACATCTCTTGATCCTAAGTTATGCCCTATTCTGGGAATCTAGTTCTATAGTTTACCCTGAACTTCTGAGAATCTTGATTTTATTATGGCTCATACATGATATTATGATATCCTAATAGCATAAATTAAATAACCTTACATAAAAATAAATAACATAAACAAATATCTTAAAAATAAATAGCAAAATAAATAATAAAAATAAATTATAAGCTTACAAGAAACTGTCCTTTCCTTATAATTTGAGGATGTGGATGTCTTTTGTCCCAAAAAAGCTGCTCTTTTAAATACTGATAATGAGTCTATCATCATTCGTTTTCCTAGTCATACAAAAGTCATGAGGAATACAAATGGAAACCTGAATACATAAAATCTCTTCTTTGCAATCCAAAAATTTATCTGCAGGAAATTTTAAAACATTTTGTTAAAAATGTTCAGGACAAAGAAGTTTTCAAGGTTCCCTTTGCAATAGACGTAAAGTCTATTACACTTTTATTTAGAATTTTGAACTTGCTACTGAAAATCTTCTTGTATTTTGATGAGAAATTAATGGAATTTAATGGGAAAGTGAAATATAAATCTTAAGTGAGGTTAATTTTAGAAATTGTGTTTATAATAAAGTTTGAAAATTCATTTTCTTAAAATAATAGCAAACATCTTTAGAACCCACTACTAGAACAAAAAAACTGCTTCAAATTTTCTTTGCACATAGAAATCTTTAGATTCAGCAGTCTGCTTTACATACTATTATATTCCTTTAGTTGATGTTTTTATATACTTCAAGATAGTAAATCTAAATTAAAAAATAAATATCTCCTAAATGTCTTTGGCTCAATTTATTGATTTCAAATTGTAAATTCTTTAGGAATAATGGGCTAAAGATTAAGCTTAAACTGGACATGGTGAGCAGCCTGTCTTTAAGTTCAATATCAACGAGATAATACAACTTGTATTTATAGGACTTATAAAATCTATTTCATCTTATTGGCAAGCTGTTATTTGGAGGCTATTTCCTTAGATCACTTCCTGATGAAGCAGAAAAAAGACAAAAGTTGACTTTCAATCATGTCAGGGAAATTTATAATACAAATATCTAGATCAAAACCTCTCTCTTTTTTCATTAGCTTTTCAAAGGTGTCTTACATCTATCTCATATATGCTTGGTTTAATATCTAATGCTACAGATTTACTTGTCATGATGGTTTCAAAGATTGATGATCATAAAAAAATTTAAATAATTTAACTGTTTTCCTGTGTTTCATTTGATTTTAGCAACATTTTTTCAAAGACAGGAATAAAAAGATATCTTAAACAAATTAGGGCTGAAATAGAATGAAAGTCTGAAAAAGCATGGAGGGCTGGGTTTCTTCATAAATAATTCATGGATGGGGGTTTACTGCATACTTCATGGGACTTGCATGAACTTGTTCTATCTACTAGAGAAAGTTACTTCCTCAGCACAATAAAAATAGTGAGGTTAGACTAGAGGACATAAAGGAACTTCTAAAAATAATTCTCTCACTTTCAAAAATTTGTTCATCCAATGGAAATTTCTTTTTTATTTATTTATTTTTTTAAATTTATTTATTTGACAGACAGAAATCACAAGTAGGCAGAGAGGCAGGCAGAGAGAGAGGAGGAGGCAGGCTCCCTGCTGAGCAGAGAGCCCGATGCGGGGTTCAATCCCAGGACCCTGAGATCATACATAACCCGAGCTGAAGGCAGAGGATTTAACCCACTGAGCCACCCAGGTGCCCCATCCAATGGAAATTTCTTAAGTAATAATCTTTTTTCCAAATCACAATCTCCTTTTGCTAAAGTTAAAACATTCAAGAAGCAAAGCAGTCAAAGAATACGTTTTTGCTGAAATTAAATGAATTACATTGTCTGTCACTTAAAAGAAATTCTGGATTTACAGAAGCTAGAGTCAGGCCAAAGACTGAAAGAACCAAGAGGAGGGCATACACAGTTCATGCTGGATTAGTACCCTGCAACCAGACACAGGTAACTAGCTGATTCTAAAAGACTAGTTAAAATTCATTACACGCTTTGGGATATATTAAAATCATAATGTCAGTCATTCATAACACAGATTTAAAATTTTTATTCTACCAGAATGTCTGCTAATCAGCATAAAAAAACCTGTCATCACTTAATCAATGTTGTTAAATCAGTCCACGTTAACCAGAAAGGAGCTCTGCAAGTCACTGTGCTCAAACAGGGTTAGATGTATTTGGAAAAATAAATAAATACAAAAGAAAATGTAGGTTTTAAAACACCAGATAAGCCTATTCTTTTTAGTTTTGCTAGATTTTGTGATTCAAAACTACAAAATAACCAGTGAGATAATATAAAGAAACATTCCTTAGGTCAAATAAAAATATTATGTCTTACACCTGACAGGCAGCCAAGACATATCTGTTGAAGGAATAAATGATGATTAAAAATCTTTTGTATTTAAAATGGTCACTAGATACCAGGGTAATCTCAAGATCATCTTCCAGAGAGATCAGGATTCCTGGGATTATAACTGTAAGATTACAGTGACAGGAGGCAAAATTCCCATTCCCATGACAGACAAATCAGTTTAAGATGTTCCCTCATTTCTAGTCATTTTAAGGTTATTTTTAATTTTACTAAGTTTCAGTTTCCATAAAATTTAATAACAGCATTATACATTGCCTTGAGATACTTAACTGAACCCAGTTCCAGCATTTTGAATGATACCTAAATTCTGTGGGACTATACCTGTTGGGTTTTTGGAGTCCTTACTTCTTTGCTGTATCATAAAGATAAAATCATGTCTTTGCCTCTCTCACAAAATTACTGTGAGAGTCATATGATATATATGTCTGCAAGTCTATGGTAAACTGAATTTTATTATATTAGGCATTATTAAAAATACCTATAATAAGAGTCACATATATGTGCATATATATATATTTGTAAAATATACAGAAAATTATACAAATTATTAAGACATATGCACTTCTACTATCTAATGTTTCAAAATGCATATACTATATATCCCTATTTTTAAATTAAAATTTATAATTAGTCAAAAATTAAAAATGAAATGTATATATCTTTTATTATAAACAAGTATAATTTAGAATATTTGCTTCAACTACAGACATACAGTGGTGATATGAATGGTGGAGTTTTAAGATTTGTTCTCTTTAAAATTGTTTTCTTTTTTGTACCACTGATTTTTATGATGGTAATAATGATGATAATAAAACTGTTTTGTTATCATATGATCTCCCTGATATGAGGAAGTGGTGATGCAACATGGGGGCTTAAAAAATAAAAAAATTAATTTAAAAAAAAACTGTTTTGTAAAAGTTAGAACTAAACATGTATTTGTTAGGCTGTTATTTGATGTTATGATGTATGCTAGATGAATTCTGTGTCATTTGGGCAAACGATACTCCAGAGTGCCTTGAACCTTGGGGATTTCTTAATTTTCAGGTATGTTTATAGATGTAATTAGAAACATGGCATAGGTTGCTAATTCATACAACCATGTTACACCCAGGTCACCAATGAGAAGTAGATATATGCAGATTTATATGCAGGACTGAAGTTAATTATGGATGTCATACCTTAAGGAATTAAAAAAAAAATAAAGATACCAAAATAAACTTATGTAAATGAGGGAGTATTCTAGCATTTAGACAAGTGATAACTTCACAGACTAGATATTGTAAGAACAGAGGCAGTTGAACAGTAGAATAACTTGAATGAAAGATGCCAAGAGCAGTGGATATCACTGTGTAGCATCTCTGATCATGTGTGAACGAAGTATCCCTCTACCAGAAATTACTAAAATTAACGAATTATGTGTAAGGTAGGTTGAAGTATAAATTATTCTAGCAACATGGCAATCTGATATTTTGTAATATTATATTAATATGACAAAATTAAACTCAACAGAAAGTGATCAGAAATAAGCAAGAGTTCTGAAATTAAATGAATTATATTAAAATACATTTGTATTTTATTTAGTAACTTAGAAAAATTATCTATAAGATATATTCAAAACACTTAATGATCAAATAAGTGAAAAGAGAAATTTATATTTTAAATATTATGTAGGAATATATTTTGCCAAAATTCTTTCTCTGGAGTGTTATATAAAATGATTTCTAAGACTATAACACTAATGTTATTTTTGTTTCCTTATTTAAGTATGTTTACTAGGTTTTAATTGCTATGTAGCACATTACCACAAACTTAGCATCTTAAATCAAGTGACATTTATTATCTTACAATTTCTGTGGATCAGGAGTCTGGATACAGCCTAGCTGGGTCCTGTGCAAAGTGACAATTGATGTGTTGGCCAGAACTGAGTTTTCTCGTGGAGACTCGACCAGGGATGGCTCCTTCTCTATGTGTATTCAGGCTGTTAGCAGAATTATAGTTGTAGAATGAGCTTGCTACTTCCTGCTGGCTATTGTCCAGGGCTTGCTATGAGCATCTAAATGCTTCCTTCAATTCCTCACCATGTGGTCCCCTCCAGAGGTCCTTTCACACCATGGCGGCTAATTTCTTCAAAGCCAGGGAAGGAGAAAATTTTTAGCTTTAATTTGCTAATCAAATGGAATCTTCTTGAAAAATGACATCATAGGAGCAATCATAGGAGCAATCTTCCATAATGTTTGCCATATTCTATTGGCTACAAACAAGTTCATGCCTGCACTCAAGGATGGGATTTTACAAAAGCATTAGCACCAGGAAGCAGGATCACTTAGGTGTCCTTTTAGGGTTTGTCCTTCACAGTTGTGAACTCTCAGGTGATATAATTTGACCATTTTCTTATTGCATTTAGATACTTTATCATGGTCCATCTGAACTGTTGATTAAATAAATTTGCATATTTCAATTAAAGTACAAATCCCTCCACCACTCATATAGGATATATTTTCAAAACACAAATGAAGCCAGTGTTGTTCTGAAAAAATTTAGTACAAAATTTTGACTTAAGACAACTATTTAATAAGATGATTGCATTTTCCTAAAAATGTTCATGCAGAAAGCAAATATTCTTTTTACTTTGTAGGGTGCCTATGCATCTTGATTTCCATCTCCTGAAAAAAGAAAAACTTTAAGTTTCTTAGTTTCATACTATAAAAATGATCTTATTTTAGGTTTAGGGTAAAGAAGAAACATAAGTCTTTAAAATGGTTATCTTTGACTTTTATTTCTAAATTGGGATCCAAATGCCATCTACTTTGTACAAGTTAGTAAGAAAGAATAACTAATGTTTATTTTATATTATTCTTATTGTATTATTCCTTTAAAGAATTTAAAAGAAAATTATAATGTTTGAAATAAGTCTCAGTTTTAAAAAGGTTCCAAGAGTATCTTTATATACACATTTTGTTGAACTATATGAAATTGCTAATTTTTGCAGTACAAAAACCATTAATTTTGTGTGGGTTAAACTAATCATATGATGTTCATATAGTATATATATAAATATGTGCATATATAATGTGTATGTATGTTTCTTTAAATGAGGTTAACTGCTAAATGCCTCTACAAATGATATAAAATAGAAGGATAAATAGATATATATTCCTTACTACTTTGTGAAAAAATAGTATATGTGTGTGTGTGTGTGCGTGTGCGTGTTCCCGTGCATGTATGTGCTTCCTTCTGTTGTTTTTTTTTAAGAAAAAAAAATGTATCCAGAAAAAGATACTTCTAAATTTCTTTATTTTAATAACATAGTTAATCTACTCTCTTTTAATTTAAATTTATCATGGTAATTAGAAGTCTTTTCAGGCTCTGGATACCCTAATTAGTGGCAATCACAGATGTGATATATTTCTAGTAGCAAAAAGAAAAATTAAATTGACTGACAAATATCATCCTAGTCACAAACACCACCTCCAATCATGCCTAACCAGGAGCAAGAGAAAGGTCAGTCAGAATTAAGAAAGTGACTCAGGCTTTACGGCAGCTGTGGTCTTCTTCAAGTGCTCGTGCACGAAATACAAGCACAGAGAATACCAGTGGGAGGGGATAGAAAGACTTTCTCATGAGATTCTCTCTTCATTTTACTTAGAATCTCCTCACGATATGGAGGATAGGATGAGATAGCCTCCCTCTGTTCTAGGGTCTTTGAGACTTACCCAGCCATTAAGAATCAAAAATACATCTTTCAAAATCAAGCATTATTCTGGAAAGTTAGAAAGAATTTCGCTTATGTCAAAAACATGCCATGGGGGACGCCTGGGTGGCTCAGTTGGTTAAGCAGCTGCCTTCGGCTCAGGTCATGATCCCGGGGTCCTGGGATCGAGTCCCACATCTTCTCCCTCTGACTCTGCCTGCCACTCTGTCTGCCTGTGCTTGCTCTCGCTCTCTCTCTCTGACAAATAAATAAATAAAATCTTTAAGGGAAAAAAAAAAAAAAAGAATTCTTATTTTAAAAAAATAAAAAAAAACATGTCATGGATTTATTATTTAAACTCTATGGGTTTTGACTTCCTAATCATGACAATTCTTGTGTGATAGAATGAAATATGTATGCAAAACACTTGGCATAATATAAACAACCCGAAACAGAACTATCAGTAATATTAGGACTCCATTTTCTTCTTAAATTTTCATATGAGCTTATTAAAGAGTAAACCTTTCTTCTTGTTCTTTTTTTTTTTTTTTAAGATTTTATTTATTTGTTCCAGAGAGAAAAAGTTGAGAGAGATTACAGAGGGAGAGGGAGAAGCAGATTTGCTGCTGACTGAGAGAACAGCCCTATTTGGAGCTTCATCCCAGGGCCCTGAGAACATGACCTGAGCAGAAGGCAGCTGCTTAAGTGACTGAACCATCCAGGCGCTCCAAGAGTAAACCTTTCTTCTATAGTTCCTATTGTTCCTACTGGGTCTGAATATTCTCAGAATCATAATTCCAAAATAGGAGTCAGCTGGCTTGCAACTTTAGAATTCTATGGAAATCTTTATTGTTTGTTTTTTGTTTTTATGCACGTTTCACAGCCTCACTTCCAGTGATTCCTATATTAAAAATGAAATGGGAATTATTGTTATTTAAAAATATTTCCCAGGTTATTCTGATGTGCCTTTATATTTTGAATCTACTGCTCTGACATGTACTCTGTCTTTATACCTCACATACATACTGATAAGCATGTATTTCTTATCATATTCACCAGAATAATTTCCAGTTGCTCTGTTCACTGCACATATGGTAGCAAGTAGATGTGTCCTTCTCTTTATGAACAATCATCATCCATCACTGACGCCTTTCTAAACGCTTGCCCCAAATCTACTAACATCTTACTTCAGCCATAAACTTAATTATCATGCATTATATCAACTGTGTCATTGCATGCTTTCGTGAATGACATGAAAAACTGGCAGAATCCTGCATTGAAGAGAAAAGAATATATCAATCTAAGTAAAACTATTCCAAGTATAAGTGTAAGTTAAATATGCATGTGGAGACAAGAAAATGGGAAAAAAAATGGGAGAATAAATTTTACTGGATTAACCCGTAAAGATTTAGCATAATCAAAAGATATGACTCCTAGGTGGCTCAGTCAGTTAAGCACCCAGCTCTTGATTTCTGATCGTGTCATTATCTCAGCGTCACGAAATCGAGCCCATATTGCCTGCACTGGGCTCTGGGCTCGGTGGGGAGTCTGCTTGAGATTCTCCCTTTGTCTCCCTTTGCACCTCCCCCTGCTTTCTCTCTCTCTCAAATAAACAAATCTTAAAAAAAAAAAAAAAAGACAAGATTCCTGCTATTAGAAAGAAAACCAATGTAAGTATGTTTATAATTAAAGATAATTCATATTCTTTTCTTTCCTTTTTAAAAAAATTTTTTAATAAGGCTTTATTTATTTGACAGAGATCACAAGTAGGCAGAGAGGCAGGCAGAGAGAGAAAGATGGGGAAGCAGGCTCCTTGCTGAGCAGAGAGCCTGATCAGAGGCTTGATCCCAGGACCCTGAGATCATGACCTGAGCCAAAAGCAGAGGCTTAACCCACTGAGCCACCCAGGCACCTATAAAGATAATTCATATTATTTTTCAAAAACAGTAATCATCATTACTCTTTCAGAGTATCTCCAGAGTCCCTCATTAGCCCAGAAAGAGAATAAGCAATAATTGATACACTATTTCATTTGTCTTCACCATGTTTCTCTAAAAATGAGCTATTGGTGTCCCTTATAATCAGATGCTGCCAATTTGGCAATTTCCAAGCACCACAGACTGTTTAAAAACTGATCAAAGTTAAAACATCAAGGCTATTTCTGATAAATGCTTTTCTGATAAATGAATTTCTGATAAATGCTTACATTTAATCTTTTCCCTTTTCTTTTAAATAAGTGGTATATTATGTTTATTTTTTTTTTAGATAGGTATCTGAATCTTGAAATCAGACAAATACATAAGCATTCAAATCTTGTTTCTAATTATAACACTACAGTATTCATTATATTACTTATCTTCACATGTACTCATATGCCTTATGCAATTACCATATCAAGTAAGCAATTTATCTTTGACCTGTTTTTTTCTTTATAATTTGGATAAAATTTTTCCCTCTGAAATACTAAAGTGAGAAAAAAAATTAAGCCATTTAATAAAAGAAAATGGAAATAATTCAGAAATGTAACACAAAAAACATCTTGTTAAATGACTAACATATGAAATAGGTGATAAAAATGTAAAAATGGACAAGAAATAGTGTCTTTCCTAGAGAAAATTAAAATTTATTAAGAGCATGAACTATTCACAAATAACAAGAATACAAGATGGAATGCATTTTGCAGAGTAGGTAGAGAATGTAATTCTGGAAGGAAAGACTGGAAAGAAGAATGAAAAGCAGACCTGTGTTGAAGGTGGCTCCAAAGCTTAGCTTTGAGAGAAGGATTAGATATTTTCCAGGGAAGAGAACTTCTGGAGATGAAATTGAGTCAGATGAGGTCAAATTGGAAGGAATTACATTGATTCTTCTTCTGTAATCAATGGGAGTTCTTTAAGATGTCTGAGTAGAGAAAAAACATAATCAGAACTTTGTCTTCAATATATCTGCAACTCATTGCACAGATGGAAGATAGGGAGCAGAGAGAAATTTATTTTTAAATTTACTCTTCAAGTTCAGATAAGAAATGATAAAGACTTGGATCTGCACGATGGAAGTAGGAAGCATGGAAAGAGAAAGAAATGTGAAAAAGTAGAGAAGACTGGTGTTCAAGATAAAGAGAATGAAGTAAGACAAGGTATAAAGATGTCTTTAAGTTTTCTAGGCCCAAATACATGGGCTTTCTCAGTGGCTGGGTTCCTAAGACATTGATGGATAGACAGAGGACATAGCTTAAATTGCACTTCAAGGAAAAGAAGAGGATTTAAATTTTGGATGTGCTGGATCACTAAAGCATCTAGGACATGTTTATGGGTATGTTCAATACACACTGAAATATAATGGTAGGAATATTGGAAAAGAATTAGGACTATTGAGTACAATCATGAATAATTTAAACAATGGTTATAATGGTAAATAATTAAGAAATTGATTCTGAAGTCCAGAATTGATCTGAATTAAAGATGGAATGACAATGAAATATTAACCCATTCTTAAAAGAAAAGCCTTTGATATTAACTTGGCCCAAACTTGAGCTTATCTATTCTATATATTTAAAAATGAATGGTTCCTGGAATGGCTGGGCAATGGCTTTTGACGTTAAAGGAAGCAAGTTGGTCAAAGGAATATTTATTTCATTTCCTTATTCTGGTCCATGACTACATTTAAACATACACATACTACAGAGATGCAGGAAGTAAAAGAAGCAATTGTGGCATCAAAGTGAGTGAGAATCTTTGAGAGAAGCTAAATGTGAAGGCTTTTGGAAGAAATAAGATTAAGGGCAAAAGCGGGAAACAAAGATTTTCTAAGGATCCATGGATATAATTTCTCAGGTACAATAACAACACCTCCGACCTCATCTTCCCATTTCTCTCTCGCTCACTATGGTCAAACTAGCTACCTTCCCTCTGCTTCTCAAAAGAAGCAGGAATGTTTTTCAACATTTCCTTAGTGATTCGGGGTCTCTTCTGATTCCATACAAATTTTTGGATTATTTGTTCCAGTTCTTTGAAAAATACCAGTGGAATTTTTATCGGAATGGCATTAAAAGTATAGATTGCTCTAGGCAGTATAGACATTTTAACAATGTTTATTCTTCCGATCCAAGACCATGGAATGGTCTTCCACCTTCTTTTTGTGTCTTCTTCAATTTCTTTCATGAGTGTGCTGTAGTTCCTCGAATACAGATCCTTTACCTCTTTGGTTAGGTTTATTCCCAGGTATCTTATGGTTCTTGGTGCTATAGTAAATGGAATCGATTCTCTAATTTCCCTTTCTGTATTTCATTGTTAGTGTATAAGAAAGCCATTGATTTCTGCACATTGACTTTGTATCCTGCCACTTTGCTGAATTGCTGTATGAGTTCTAGTAGTTTGGGGGTGGAGTCTTTTGGGTTTTTCATATATAGAATCATGTCATCTGCGAAGAGAGAGAGTTTGACTTCTTCATTGCCAATTTGGATACCTTTTATTTCTCTTTGTTGTCTGATTGCTGTTGCTAGAACTTCTAATACTATGTTGAACAAGAGTGGTGAGAGTGGGCTTCCTTGTCGTGTTCCTGATCTCAACGGGAAGGCTGCAAGCTTTTTTCCATTGAGGATGATATTTGCTGTGGGTCTTTCATAGATAGTTTTGATGAAGTTCAGGAATGTTCCCTCTATCCCTATACTTTGAAGCGTTTTAATCAGGAATGGATGCTGGATTTTGTCAAATGTTTTTTCTGCATCGATTGAGAGGACCATGTGGTTCTTCTCTCTTCTCACATTAATTTGTTCTATCACATTGATTGATTTGTGAATGTTGAATAATCCTTGTAGCCCAGGGATGAATCCCACCTGGTCATGGTGGATAATCTTTTTAATGTGCTGTTGGATCCTGTTTGCTAGGATCTTGTTGAGAATCTTAGCATCCATATTCATCAGTGATATTGGTCTGAAATTCTCCTTTTTGGTAGGGTCTTTGCCTGGTTTGGGACTAATGGATAAGGAAGATGTGGTCCATATACACTCTGGAGTATTATGCCTCCATCAGAAGGGACGAATACCCAACTTTTGTAGCAACATGGGCAGGACTGGAAGAGATTATGCTGAGTGAAATAAGTCAAGCATAGTCAATTATCATATGGTTTCACTTATTTGTGGAGCATAACAAATAGCATGGAGGACAAGGGGAGTTAGAGAGGAGAAGGGAGTTCGGGGAAATTGGAAGGGGAGGTGAACCATGAGAGACTATGAAAAACAATCTGAGGGTTTTGAAGGGGTGGGGGGTGGGAGGTTGGGGTACCAGGTGGTGGGTATTATAGAGGGCACAGATTGCATGGAGCACTGGGTGTGGTGCAAAAATAATGAATACTGTTATGCGGAAAATAAATAAAAAATAAATTTAAAAAAAAAAAAAAAAGAAGCAGGGATGTTCCTGCCCCAGGATTTTTCACTGGCCTTCTCTCTCTGCCTGAACATTTTCCCCTGCATGGATCATTCCAAGTCTTTAGCAAATGCCATCTTCTAAAGAAAGTCAGTTAATTTAAAATTGCAAAGCAAACGCCCCTAGCAATCTCTTTGCTTTTATTCTCTTTATCTTCTCTAAGATACCATAAAATTGACTTTTATTTTATTTTACTTCTTACTAATCTCTTTTTTTCTCTTACTAGAACAGGGGATTTATTTCACTTGATACATTGCTAAAATTTAGGACATATTGTCCTAAATACATATCAAGGGCTCAATAAATAATTCTGCATTTATAGACTTTTTCTAAATTTGGATACTTGAAAATTATTTGGTATTCAATGAAATGCCATTTATTACTCTGAATTAATTGGCCTAACGAAGAGCCAAAAGAAGATGCAGCCTTGTATTCTATATGGACATATTGCTCAGGATGCCACTTATTTTAATAGGGTTAATCAAACCTAAATAAGGCAGTTAGTCCAGCACATGACAAGCTACCTCTTGCATCTTCTCTGAAAACTGTCTATTGGTAGTGTGAGAGTGGCCACTTGAATATATGTTGTATTTTCTTGGAGCCAGGGTTCATGTTAAGCTACAAGCAAGCAAAATTCTCCAAGAGAACAAGGAGTCAGTGAATAAAGTAAGAGAAATGAGAGAGCTTTACAAATCCCAAGAGACAGCAGGAAAAGAAAAAACATGCATACTCTGAGAAAGGAGAAACTGACCTCAGCAACTAAAATTGACTAGGTCCTGTCCTCTGGGGAATGGATAAATCTTGATTTGAAATCTTGGGAGATTTTCTTTTATGTTCTTACATGTTCCTCTACTCCTTTACTTGAGGCTAGGTAGATGACTCAGTGCACCTGACAATCATATTGTTTAGAACAGTATGATTCTAGAAAGAACTAACACATAGAATATTAGCAGTACATTTATCTTAATATTTTCCTCCAATGAAAAGTGTCTGGAGAAGTTTCTCTAAGCATCACTGTGAATCTAATTTTGTCTGCACTTGAATGTCACTTTTTTATAAATGTCTCTTCTGAGCATCCTTTCTATATATGCTTCCTTTTTTCTTTCTCATAATTCAAGTTTTATCCATTTATATTATACAAAATAGCTATTTATAAATAATTTATAAATAAAAACTCTTATTTTGAATTTTTAAAGTAATTATTACTTTTTTTCATGTTTGAACCAGTTCTCATAAAGATTGTATTCTGGTTGGGGGCATTGCAGTAAGTCAGAAAAAAATGTATACAAATAAATCTTCAATTTAATGTGAAGTAATAGTAGTATGAAAGAAACTATGTACTATAAGAAGCCAAAACCTAGTAAGAGTTTTGCTTTAGATGGTCTGGTCTCTCAGAACAGTGTTTCTGTTCTCTTTTTCTCAATTATATTGTAGGGGTTTGTTTACTTATTTGCTTAGTGTATGGAAAACTACTGACATTTTATGAATGTACACACACACACACACACACACACACACACACAGATACCTGAGTTCTACGGATAGGTGATGCTAACCTGGCTTGTGGTACCATTTCTTTGGAACTCAGATTATATGTCATATCCTTTAGAAAATGCTGTCTTGTTAGAATCTAACCTTATATCCCAAAACATTTCTGCTTGACTGCTGTATTAGAATTTATCACATTCTGTCATAATTGACTGTTCTCTTGTCTGACCCATTAAATGTAAGTTCTTTCTAGGAAGAGATGATAATTATATTAGTTACCTGTGTGTATACACACACACACACACATATATATATATATATATATATATATATATATATATATATTGCATCTGCAACAATGTCTGTCAGTGTGTTCAACAAATATTTCTGCACATTTGTAGTGAGCAGTTTAAAGGTTGAGTATTTGGGCATTTTAACAATGAGGAAATCACAGTACCTATTCAAAATTAACTATATTTAGGATATATTTAAAATAACTGACACACTATTTGAGCCATGTACACTGCTACATGACTAGTCTTCTATTTATACACAAAGCCTTTCTAGAAGGAACAGTTCCCGTACTTAAGAAAACAAAATATCCTAAATTATATCACCATGGGAAGTTTTCATCCTTCACCTATTTATGTAACATTGTCACTGACTTGGTACTTATGAGATATTTGCATAACTGTACCTTCACTATTTTAAAGAAAGATGTGTGTAATAGACTACATGTTATTTCAAAAAACATTTTCTTCGCAATAATAAATTCAGATGTTTGATTTTTTTACTTGTTTGATAATAAGTCTTTTTCAATACGCTACATATTTTTAAGCCATGTAATTGATATATTTAATTGTCAGGGTTTTTACTCTCATTTATGCTGCTACAAAATGGAAAAAGTGGCCATTTTTATTTTGCTTCTTTTACACGTCAGTTGATAATGCTGGAACACCAACATTATCAAACCTGCAATGTTACCCATAATTTTTCTCATAACCATAGCATTTATTTATAGAGATGTTGTTTATAAAAATAAAGATCTCAGGCTGACTCTACTGAAACACCTTTACTAGGTCTTATAATCATATCTTCTTAATTATAATTTTACATATACATACACATATAGCATATGTATGTGTATAATATTTATCAGAAAATGTTTAAATATCTACCAGAAAACTGTGCCAAAAAAGCAATTGGCTTTGAAACATTAATAACATTAAAAAGAAACATTTAATATGTCTTATGTCATCCAGGCTTATCTGGTCCTAGATATGTGTGTTCCCACAGTTTACCTAGGTGACTATACTACTGTTATAGTAGTTTTCTCTCCATCTTAGAAACTGCTAAACCCCTCTCCTCTTAAAGCCCTTATGGTTATCATACAGGAAGACCTGCCCTTCATGTCCTCTTATGCCTGGCTCTTTTGTCACCTTCCACGTTTCTGCATGTAAAGCATAATTAGAACCTTTCCCAGAGATGCTTTTTCCAAACACCCTCGGGGCCTTGCCCTTTGGTTTTCTTCATCAAAACCCTTTATTTATTTATTTCTTGGTATTGATGGCAATTTTTACTTATTTAAAGTTATTTCTTTCTTTAAGTGAGTGTTTTCTCTTTCCTTTACTGGACTGCGCTCTCAAGAAGAGCAGCATCACCACATGTCACGGTCTCTATCACAATCCTATCAAATTGCACATTGTGTGGTACATCGGTACGCCAATATAATAAATATTGGCTAATTTAATAATTAATTAAATGAAAACAAAATGGAATATATTGAGATTAAGCCTCTGAACGTGGTGAACTTTTTGCTTCTGTATCTATAATTTAAACCTGACTGAAGTTTTAAAGATTATATTTATTTATTTGACCGAGAGCTCACAAATAGGCAGAGAGAGAGAGAGAGAAGCAGACTCTGCACCAAGCAGAGAGCCTAATGCGGGGCTTGATCCCAGGACCCTGAGGTCATGACCTGAGCCAAGGCAAAGGCTTAACCCACTGAGCCACCCAGGTGCCCCAACCTGACTGAAGTTTTAAATGGTTTTAGAAGAGACACTCTTCTAGGTCAACAGGGAAGAAAACACATTAGATATATTAAGATAATTATTACGTTCACAAAAAGCACTTATCTGAACATTCCAGTTATAACTCACCATTCAGCACACATTACTTCTGAAGTCACTAGATGGTAATTACCATATTTCTGTGCTTGACCCTAATAAATACAAAAATGAACAAGGCTTCCAGAGAAACACTGCTTTCATTTATTCAAACTGAAGGCTATCCCAGAGCTGAAATATCTTGAGTGCTCAAAAGTTATGGTAATCTTATTTTAATTAGATATTCTAAAAAACATCAACAAAAAATCAAGAAAGACAATTTCAAATGGATTTCTCCCAAGTTCAGCCTATTTTTGACTCAGAATCTTTCTCCATCTATACACAGCTTTTTATTCACTTTATGGGATGTGGGGTAAAAATTCTGAATTTTTTTGCATCTAAAGATGAATTTGGCTTGCCTTTAAACATGACTGAAATAACCAAAAGTAAACAAAAACAACGAGACATTATTACAAAGAAGTTTCTTCATTGCATTCAGTTGACTTCTTACAGAATGGACAATTATTTCCTTAAGATGACTCATTCATTAATTTATTATTTCATTTGTTCATTCCTTATATATAATATTATCTTAATATATTCTTTGTATCATATGCCATGTTCCGATGTTAAACATGTTTTCTTTAGCGATAAGGTAGGACTGTGATGAGGAATTTAATATTCCTTCCATATGGACAGAGAGAGAGAGAGAGAGGGAATGAACTAGGGACACCTGTAACAGTTATCTAAAACTGTACTGTTTTGGAGTGCTTGAAAGAAAAATTTAATAATACTGATCCTGTTTTCATTAAACTTATTGTTATTTTGCTCAACATGGGTTTTATGTATTACTTCTGTTCTTTTCTTCAAATATTTCACTAAAACATCATTATCTTGATTACTGTTACTGTGTGACTGTGTATGTATGTGTGAGTATGTGTATTCCCTTAAATTTTGTTATAGAATTACCTCATTCACCTCATTTTAGTACCCGAATGTAAGAAAAGAAGGGAGTAAGGGAGAGAGAGAGGGATGGAAGGAGGGAAAGAGGAGGAATAGAAGGAGAGAGGAGGAAAGCAAATGTTCAAATGAAATAATGTAAGGATATTGGTTGTAGTGGGTTGAATTATGGCCCCAAGAGATATGTTCACATCCCAGATGTATGAATGTATGTGATCCTATTTAGAAAAAGTCTTTGCATATGTAATTAGGTTAATAATCATGAAATGAGACCCTCATGGATTATCCACATAGGCCCTAAATCCAGCAAGTTTCCTTACACCAGATGCACAAATGGGAAGCATATAGAGAAAAGAAAAGAAGGCCATCTGGAAATGGAGGTAGAGATTGGAGTTATGCAATACATGGAACCACCAGAAATGGAAGAGGTAAGGAAGGGTTCTCTGGAGCCTTTGGAGGGATTGTGAAAGTCCAGAATTGTGGGAAAATAAATTTCTCTTATTTAAGATACCAAGTTTGTAATAATTTTTATATTAGCTTTAGGAAACTAAAACAGTGGTGAAAAATGTATCAAGCATTATAAGACCATAGAGTAGAAAGTCTTCAATTGCATCGAAGAGTCACAGATTACACAGCCAATTACTGGGGTGCCTGACTGACCCAGTCAGTAGAGAGCATGTGACCCTTGACCATCTTGGTATCTTGGGGTTTTAAGTTTGAGCCCCACGTTGGGTATAGAGATTACTTAAAAATAAAATCTTTAAAAAAGAAAAGAAAAGAAAAGAAATACATAGCAGTTATAAAAAGGAGCTACCAAAATGTAACTTTGGGATTCTTATTACTCGAACAGTTGTATGTAAAAAGTGGAGACCAATAGGGAAGTCCAGGAAAATAAAACACCAAGATTTAGGGAGAAAACAATTCTGTTTAGGTTATGGTTGTGTGTGTATGCTTGTTTGTTAAAAATGAGTTTGGAGGCAGTATATTAAGAAAAATATATAATAACATATACTTCATGTTATACCAGTTTATGACATTATTTGGAGTTCATCAGTCTGCTTGAAAATTTTATACCTTATATAATAACTAATGCAAATATTATATAAATGAATTTCTTTTCAATAAGTGCAGTGACTAGATACAAAGCATTCACTTTTATTTCATTACATATTAATGATATAATTAAAAACTAATGGAATTCCCAAAAAGGACCAGATATTATTAGCATTATTCAGAATATATTTGATGCCAAATGTTTTCTATAAGCATTAAAACATCAAAAATTAAATTATTAAGTGGCCAGTGTGTGTATATATGTGTATATATATTGCTATTGAGGAATTTCTATTTTTTTTCTTTCTTTCTTTTTTTTTTTTTTTTTTTTTTTTGGGGTTTTTTTTTTTTTTTTTTTTTTTTTTTTTTTTTTTTGGTGTAAGTCCTGCTCTTTGATATTTTTGATAGATTGAGGACTTTTGTTTTGTTTTGTTGGTTTCTTTGATTAGGTAAAATCACAGAAGATGAAAAATGGATTAAGCATGGTGCTTGCTAAAAGTAAAATGTTCTTTTAGCTGTTCTGAAGCAAAATGAGATCTATAAATAATAGGAATCTATTGAATTTAGACCACTAGAAAATGTTTGGGGTTTGTGTTGTTATTTCTTTATTAATGGTAAAGATAATAGCAAGATGACAAATCCCTTTCATTTTAAAAAAATAATACAATTAAAACTTGAAACTCTGTAGATTTGTTCTCTAGGTAGCACTTCATTTATTTCAGACATGAGTTTCCCAGAAGGATTCAAAGTTCTAAGAAAACTCAAACCCAGTGAGCGTATTCCAAGAGTAATTGTTACATCTCTAGAATAATCTGCTAATGCATTTTAACTTTTATCTTGAAATTAATATATATCTAAATTGGACTGATTTTAAATTAGTGTGCAAAAAAATATAGTATATACTTTCTATCCATTTTTCTCCAGTGATTCCTTTCCCATCATATATTTTATCTATCATATTTCTGCTTTTTGTTTTTTCTACCTAGGTTACACTGTATTATGTCAGAGTCAATTATCAAAAATGAAAAATACCTAGCAAGTCTTCCCTTTATAATTAAAAACAAACAAAAAACAACAAAAAAAATAGTGTCAGGAAACCAAGACTTCAGGTAGCAGTATTTTCCATAATTACTGAGGTGCCTTAACAGTGAACCATGTGGTTAAAAAAAAAAAAAAAATCAATGCTTTCTTTCACAGTGTAGATGCTAGGCACATAGTACCAAAAACAGATGCAAGAGTAACCTAAAAAACTGTGTGTTTCAAATACTAAATTGATGGCACCTGGATGGATCAGTGGAGCCTTTGGCTCAGGTCGTGATCTCAGGGTCCTGGGATGGAGTCCCACATCAGGCTCTCTGCTCAGCTGGGAGCCTGCTTCCCTCTCTCCCTCTGCCTACCTCTCTGCATACTTGTGCTCTCTCTGTGTCAAATAAATAAAATCTTTTAAAAAAATACTAAATTGATGTCTAAAGCTGAGACTCCTTTAATTGTGAGCTTATGAAAACCACCATAAACAAAATAATTAAGTCTGTTTATTCTGACCTAAGTGGACACATATGATAAAATACCTTAAAACAAACAAACAAACAAACATCTTTGATGCAAAAGAAAACCATTCCAACATGTAATGTTAGGAACTAACACTATATTATACATTTAAACTGTCCTGGACTCTGTGCACAGAAATTTGCCCCAATTCTCCCACTGATTCTCAAAAAACAAAACAAAACAAACAAAAAAACCCACTATGAGATTAGTTTTATTATTATCCCTTTTTTTTTTTAATGAAAAAATTGACAGCTTGGCAGCTGCTCATTTCATATACCCAATATATAATTTCCAGATTTAGGTACCAGTCACTACAACTCCAGAAACCACTATGTTGTATTCACCAATTGTTAAGTAGGAAAATATTCATTCTTCTCATTTATAAATATTTAATAAATATCTACCATTTGCTATGCATAAGTCTAGGTGATATGATATGGTACTAACAAAACAGACAAAATCCTCTGTCTTCACAAAGCTTACATTCTACTTGGGTAGAGAGAGAGAGATTATTTCTATAGAATTTCCCTTTTTGACCACTGGGTTATGGTAAATTAGCCAGCATCAAGAAGAATAAAAGTTTGTTCACAGAATCTCCAAGTCATTTGTGTTATCTCATTCAAACAAGTAGAGAGAACAAAGAACAAATAATTTTCATCCTCCATTCAAACAAATGGCAAAGTCTGATATTAATTTAGTGGCTTTCATTAGAGATGAGAAAGCTGAGAGATTAGGTTTAGAAATGCAGGCAGATTTGAATTTCATTTCTTGAAATGCCTGAAGTGGATGAAACTTCCGTAAGAAAGAATTTTTAGAATCCTTGGTACTCCCAAAACAAAGAAGGGAGCCTTATAGTTGTACTCAAACCCTAGTACATTTCTGGAGTAGATTCTACAAAGTGGGGACCAAATCAGAAGCACTAATATATAACCCAAGTGGCTACACCAGTTTGCATTCCCACCAACAGTGCAAGCAGGTTCCCCTTTCTCCACAGCCTCACCAACATCTATTGTTTCTTGTGTTGTTGATTTTAGCAATTCTGATAGGTGTGAGATGATATGTTATTGTAGTTTTGATTTGTATTTCCCTGATGATGAGTGGCTGAGCATCTTTTGATGTGTCTGCTTGCTACTTGGAAGTCTTCTTTGGAAAAATGTCTGTTGTTCTTTATCTATTTTGGAGGTTCCTCAGAAAGTTAAAAGTAGAACTCCCTATGATCCAGCAATTGCACTAATAGGTATTCACCCAAAGAATATGAAAAATACTAACTCAAAGGGATACAAGGGATGCACACACCCTGATATTCATAGCAGCTTTATGAACAGCAGCAAAATTATGGAAACAACTAAGTGTCCACTAACTAATGAGTGGATAAAGAAGATGTGAGATACACAGACATAGATACACATATATGTGGGCACATGCACACACACACAGGGATATTATTCAGCCATAAAAAAGAATGGAATATTGCCACTTGCAACAGCATGGATAGAGCTAGAGAATATTATGCTAAGCAAAATAAATCCATCAGAGAAAGACAATTACTTACTAATTTCATTCATATGTGGAATTTAAGAAACAAAACAGATGAACATAGGGGAAACAATGAGGGAGAGGCAAACAGGGAACAGACTCTTAACTAAAGAGAACAAATGGAGGATTACTCTAGGGAGGTGGGTGGGGGAGATGGCTGAAATAGGTGACCGGGATGAAGGAGTGCACTTGTTGTGATGAGCACTAGGTGTTGTATGTTAAGTGTTTAGTTACTAAATTTTACAGCTGAAAGTAATATTACACTGTATGCTAACTAACTGGCACTTAAACAAAAACTTAAACAAACAAAATGAAGATATGTGTTTGTAAATTTACATGTAGAAGTCTGTGGAAAAAGACTTACGCTAAACTCATTAAACTTACCATGTTGTGTATAAAATATTTATATAGATATATGCCAGGATACAATGGAGATGTAAATAAATAAAATACAGTATACATTACATTTGATAAATGTCAAGACAAAAAAGTAAAGAAAAACTTTGGGATTATTGGAGAAGATTGCAATTTTATATAGAATGATATATTAACATTTATTGTTCTAACAAACTGTAAGGTATGTAGCCTAAATTATATGAAAGTTTAGTTTGTTTTTTCATATACATCTGAAATCACTTTTCCATTTCTGCGGTAATCTTTCTTTAAATGACAATTTAGGAACCTTGTCTTTTTATGTCTTGAGGCCTTGATAATTTGAACACCAGCATCAGTCAAGAAGGGGGAAAGGGCCTACATAATGTTGCCTAGAGAGTTTTTATGCCAGCGAGACTTTAGTATGCAGTCTATTTGTATATCTAGGAATGTGAGGAAAACTGGTTACCAGGTAGAAGTATCCATAAATATTCATTAGTGAGTCATTAGTTGGAAATGTCTGAAAACATTTCTTACATAAAAACTACTGGAAGGTGAGAAATTGAGGAGATAAGGAATTGAGATTTTTCAGATATTCAGGGCAAGAACATTCAAAGCAGAGAAAATGGCCAGTCCAAAGGTCCTGAGGTAGAAATTTAATTGGCCTATTTGAAAAAGAGTATGAAGTATAACAGCAGAAGTTCAAGGGAATAACAAAGGCCAGATGTTGTAGAACACATGGGCCATATTTTCAGGGTCCCTGTTTTTCTCTTCGGTGAAACAAAGGACCACTGAATGGATATTAATAAGTGATATGATTGATTTAATTTATAACACAATCACCTTGGTGCTTATTGAGTATAAATTGAGGAAGTAAAGGCCAAAACAGGTAGATTAACTCAGAATCTACTAGAGTAATACATGTAAGCATTGATGATTGCTTGACCCAGAGTGAGCAGAAGTTTAAGTGTTGAAAAATGAACATATTCTGAATATATTTTGGGGATAGAACTGGAAGTGTTAGATGGCAGATTAGATGTGGCATGTGAGGTAAACAATTAAACAAGTAGAATTCTAACTATTTATGCTTAAAGACCTTAAAAAAATAGAGTTGCATTTACTGAATAATAGAAAGTTGCATCAGAAGCACAGTTTTGGACATGATAAATTTTAAAACTCTGACGCTTAAGTAATATTGAAATAGATAACTGGATATGAATCTGAAGATCAGGATAAAGACTTTGGGTGTCAAGAGCACGTATTTATAGCCATGAAAGAGACTGAAGTACCCAAGAGAGTATAACGTACCATTATGTTACATAATGTAAAAAAAAAAAAAAAAAAAAAACAGAATCATCTGTGGGAAAAGGTTAGATATGAACATGTAGATGTTAATAAAAATGATGTTAACTCAAAAGCACTAGAAAAACCCAATTTTTTCCTTTTCTATTACAAATTACATTGATTTTTATATTGTAAATTTTGCTTTAAAATACTCAGATGATATAAAATTGCAGTATTTGTTAATGTATTTGTGTTAAAAAAATACATTATCAGATAAAAAGCAATTATTGAAAATGAGACTTAACACTGACATTCTCATCATTAATTACAAATTATATGATTTTACTGCAGCCTCCATCTAAGACATTAAAATACTTAAATGAAACTCGACTCGTGAGTTCTGATGCAGGTAATTCCCTCTGATGTGTTATAAATTGCGCCATGTCATATTGTAGAAATCAATTCATTATTTTACAAAGCATGACTCCTTAACATGTTTATTTTATTTCAGTTTGACAAATGAGTAACATTTAAAATTGAATATACAGGGGCGCCTGGGTGGCTCAATGGTTTAGGCCTCTGCCTTCGGCTCAGGTCATGATCCCAGGGTCCTGGGATCGAGTCCCACATCGGGCTCTCTGCTCAGCGGGGAGCCTGCTTCCTCCTCTCTCTCTCTGCCTGCCTCTCTGCCTACTTGTGATCTCTGTCTGTCAAGTAAATAAATAAAATCTTTAAAAAATTTGAGTATTCAGGGTGATTCACAGACCTGTACCCCTGGGGATAAAAATATATGTTTATAAAAAATAAAAAATTAAAAAATTTGAGTATTCATTCAGGATCTTTTAATGTAATATAATATATATGAAAATGTGTTTTTCTTTTGCAATTATAATTCTTTAGACAAGGTTTTCTTTCAGTTTAAATATATAGTAAGGGCATACTATTGATATGTTTTCCATTTTTAGTTATATTTTCTATCTTTGTGATATTTTGATTATATCAAGAATTAATATTCAGCTCAAATTATGGTATTAATATAAATTTTAAAAACTCCTATATTTAAGAAAATATTAGTGAACACAATATTCTTACTATTATATCCACTCTTCAGAATTAAGATGGACTCCCACCTGAAAATTTGGTTTAAATGTCAATATTGATAATTATACACAGACACACACAGACACACACACACAGAAACACACACATCCCCCAACAGAATCTGAAAAGGTTTATTAGTAACATGATGAGCAGTTTAAATTTAGGGAGAACAGTTCAGACTTCCCAAACTGCCAAAAGAAAATGGTTTGTAGGAGAGAGAGTAAAAAAAGGAAACTGGCTTTAGGTTTTATGGAATGTGGGAATGGAACCAATGTGTAAGTTTCTGTGTCACTAAGAGCTTAAATGGTGTGAAATTCCCATGGGTGGCAAAGGAGTTGGCACCTAGTCTTTTGCATTAGACTTCTCAGAGGCAGGGCAGAGGGGAAAAAAAAAAAACAAAACAGATAAAGCCTAAGGGATGCCACCAGACATTCACTTAAAAAAAAGAAAAAAAAATTGAACACATTCACACTAAAAAACATAAGAACATTAAAAGTGATTTTCAAATCAGAATGTTTGTATTATGATAAAAAATGACAGAATTCTAAGACTAAAATCTGTACAATAATCTTAAGCATTTCTTTCAGAAGTATTACTAATGATAGATGGTTCCTTCAGTGTAATTCCTTTAAAAAAAAAAAAAAAAGGAGGGGGGGTGCACCTGATGGCTCAGTGGGTTAAGCCTCAGCCTTTACCCCAGGTCTTGATCTCAGGGTCCAGGGTTCAAGGCCCACGTGGGTCTCTGTTCGGTGGGGAGCCTGGTTCCCTCTCTCTCTCTACCTGCTTCTCTGCCTACTTGTGATATCTCTCTGTCGAATAAATAAATAAAATCTTAAAAGAAAAAAGGAGAGGGGGCAATACACAATGCTAAATAATAAGACATCATTCTGCATCTCTATATCTCTATAAATCTGTGTATCTAAGTCTACACTGAGATCTGGATATTGATGCAGATAATACTACTCTTTTTACTTAACTTCATAAATTCTTATTTTTTAGTCTTGTTATTTTGAGCGTTTTGTATTCTTTCCTAATCTTAATTCTGTGTATCTACTTTTATACATATACACACACACGGTATTCTTAATATGAATGTAATCCAATGATAATTTTACTTTAAAGGTTAAATGTTATTGCTTACTGAGTTTTGATATCTCAGAAACTTGCACGGAAGATTGTGTAACTAAAAATCAAAGGCATAAAAGTTGGTGGCATCAAAATTCCATACTTCAAGCTCTGTTACAAAGCTGTCATCATCAAGACAGTATGGTACTGGCACAAAAATCGACACATAGATCAATGGAACAGAATAGAGAGCCCAGAAATAGACCCTCAACTCTATGGTCAACTAATCTTCAACAAAGCAGGAAAGAATGTCCAATGGAAAAAAGACAGTCTCTTCAATAAATGCTGTTGGGAAAACTGGACAGTCACATGCAGAAAAATGAAGCTGGACCATTTCTTTATACCACATATAAAAACAGACTCCAAATGGATGAAGGATCACAACGTGAGAATGGAATCCATCAAAATCCTTGAGGAGAACACAGGTAACAATGTCTTTGACCTCAGCCACAGCAACTTCTTCCTAGGAACACTGCCAAAGGCAAGGGAAGCAGGGGCAAAAATGAACTATTAGGACTCCATCAAGATCAGAACCTTTTGCATAGCAGAGGAAACAGTCCACAAAACCAACTCACAACTGTTAGAATGGGAGAAGATATTTGCAAACAACATATCAGATAAAGGGCTAGTATCCAAAATCTATAAAGAACAGACATTTCTGCAAAGAAGACATCCAGATAGCCAAGAGACACATGAAAAAGTGTGCCACATCATTCGGCATCAGGGAAATACAGATAAAAACCACAATGAGATACCACTTCCCACCAGTCAGAATGGCTAAAATTAACAAGTCAAGAAGTGACAGATGCTGGCGAGGATGTGGAGAAAGGGGAATCCTCCTACACTGTTGGTGAAAATGCAAGCTGGTGTAAGAACTCTGGAAAACATCATGGAGAATTCTCAAAAAGTTGAAAATAGAGCTACCCTATGACCCAGCAATCGCACTACTGGGTATTTACCCTAAAGATACAAATGTAGTGATCCGAAGGGGCAGGTGCTCCCAAATGTTTATAGCAGCAATGTCCACAGAAGCCAAACTATGGAAAGAACCTAGATGTCCATCAACAGATCTATGGATAAAGAAGAAGTGGTATATATATATATATAAAATGAAATACTATGTAGCCATTGAAATAAATGAAATCTTGCCTTTTGCAAGGATGTGGATGGAACTAGAGGTATTATCCTGAGCGAAATAAGTCAATCAGAGAAAGACAATTATCACATGATCTCCCTGACATGAGGAATTTGAGAGGCAATGGGGGTTTGGGGGGTAGGGAAGGAAAAAATGAAACAAGATGGGATCGGGAGGCAGACAAACCATAAGAGACTCTTAATCTCACAAAACAAACTGAAGATTGCTGGGGGGAGGGGTTTATGGAGAAGGTGGTTGGGTTACAGACATTGGGGAGGATATGTGCTACGGTGAGTGCTGTGAAGTGTGTAAACCTGGCGATTGACAGACCTGTACCCCTGGGGCTAATAATACATTATAAGTTAATAAAAAATAAAAAAATAAAAAAATAAATCAAAGGCATATTCAAACTTAGGAGGGATAGGAATTTAGTTCCTGCTTTCATGTAGCAGAGATGTTTGAGATCATCTGTCTCCAAATGCTATGGAATTGATTTGAGAATGGTACTGTGTGCATATCTACATTTGGCATCTTGGTTAGAATTTTCACACTGGAGAAAGACTGACAAAGATATTACATGTCTACAAAACCCAACTGGTAACTGGGTACACTACTCTTGTATTATTGAATTCGTGTGTTTGAATAAAACCTTTTTTCTCTACATATCAGCCTTTCTTTGATGATTTGTTGCCAAGAGAGTGACAGTAATGCCATCAATTTATTATGATTAAAGCCCAGAGAAGGCATTCAAATGCAACTTGATATGGGCATCTTTTAAAAAATGCCTTAGTACATTTATTTTAAAATATAAACTCTATATCCATTAAAAGTGATGCAGTAACAAGGACATCATCTAGGTGCAAATTAACCAAAATTTAAGTAAAGTAGTATTTCAAAACTTAATCAAGTTACCAATCACCTCTTTTTCAACACTTTACACTTAGAAGCTGATAATCAAGATGTAAAGCTAAGAAAAGATGTGAATTAATCTAACCCATTTACTAACAAGGATTTCATATAATTTACATTGCTTCTAAACCTTGTGAATTACATGGAATATCTTTTGTTTAATTTTCTCACTATATAAAGGACTTCAGTTACATGTAATAATTAAGATGCTTACTTTATTTTCCAAAATCCTGGTTTTATTAAAAATTGTGTATTTAGAGAGTAACATTACCAATGCCTTCTCTTCTCCAATAATAAAATGTTTGGAGTTTGTCAGAATTTCAGAGGTATAAGATGTCCATTTGACTTCGGCAATTAAGCCCACAGGAACTCCCTTATTATTTGCTCATAGCACAGAGATCCACAGAACATTTGATTCTAAGAAAAGCATACCTTTCCCTGCTATGCTACTTGGAAAAAAGGAACAAGGTAGAGCAGACATTTATTTCCTTAGTGTGACTCGAAAGATTCTGAAAGTTTCCATTTATTGAAAATAGCCTCTCTCCTCTTTAGACTAAGCTATAGTTATAGAACAGAAAATTCTCAACTATAGAACTAAGGATTACTTTGTTATTATATGTTGGCATGTATATGTGAATCTAAGAGTATTAATTAGTGAAATATAATTAAAGCATGTTAATATGCTTGTAATTTAATTCTTATCCAACTTACATTTTATTATTTATTTATTTAAAACAATTTTAAATATTATATTTATTTGAGAGAGAGAGAGAGTATGGGAGGAGAGAGGTCAGTGGGAGAAGCAGACTCCCTGCTGAGCAGGGAGCCCAATGTGGGACTCGATCCCAGGACTCCAGAATCATGACCTGAGCTGAAGGCAGTTGCCTAACCAACTGAGCTACTCAGGTGCCCCCAACTTACATGTTAAATAACTGATCCTATATAAGAAATTGGCAGTCACTTCCTTAACTATTCATTTCTTACAGCAGACAATCATTCAGAAAGTCATGCTTTCATAGTAATCTATGTTTGTACTTATCCAGTTGCTATCACTTATTCCTGAAATATATTTAAAAATAATAAAATGCCTGATCATCTTTATAGACTTCCACAATTTGCCAGAGTGCCTCAAAAGAATTTAAAAAATCAAAATACTTAACTATATCTGATGTGCAGTAGTTAATACATTCTCAGAATACATTAGATTTCATGCACACATGAAACAAATTATAGCAGTATATGAAGAATTAAAGATTTGCAATGTAGAAAAAAAATCAAAGCCTCCTTTTAAAATAGCATTATTTAAATTACAGTTCTTTGCTTGAATAGATATTGTAAGTTACTTTAAAAAAAAATAAAACAACTGATATTGGTACAGGGCATTGTCTAAAAGGGTAAAACATTTCCACTGCTGAGATGAGGAACGTGAAGGTCAAGAAAAACTACTTTGAAATTAGGGGTAGAAGAAATAGAATTAGTCCTTCTGACACTTCAATCCTTGAAATTTCTGGGTAGAGGATTTTGCGTTAAAGATCTATAGTTGTTTCAGAATGGCTGGGAGAAAGTTTGAAACTAGCGGAGTAAACATTGGCAAGGTACTGCAGGGTCTTTAACCAACAAAGATTTTGAAACACTGAATCATATGCAACTGACACAATGAATGCCTGGCATAGCAAATATAGTTGACAGGCAGATGTGAAGTAGCAGAAGGCAGTGGAGGGTTTTAACAATGGTAACATACTTGCTATATAAAAAGCTGACTTTGGAAAATGAAAAGACAAAAGACAAATAAATAATAAAGTTGAGAAGATTTTATCCTAAGCTAAATGAGACTAGATAATGACCATTTTGAATCAATGTAGATAAGAATCTCACTGATGTAATTCATATTTATTTGTATGGTTTTACTTTATAGTCTTTAGCAACTTTTGACAGCATTTTCCAGTTTTCACGTCTTTTTTTCTCTACTTTACTAAATCCCAGGTTCTTCCTATGGCTGTGCTGCATTTATATGCTTTGAACATGTAGTCTGTCCCCCAAACCCTCCATTTCACTAAAGGGATGAACAGGATATACCCCCGATCAGCTGAATGCAAGTGGTACACTGGGCAGATTGCTGTATTCAAAAACATTACCACATAAACTGAATGCTGTTGTAATACAACAGGACATCTAAAAGTCACACACAAGATTAACTGGGTGTCAAACTGAAGATAGGTTACAGTAACAGAGCATCAACATGTAGGTGATCTTTGAAGCTCAAGGGAGATAGAACACATAATCCAGGAATGAAGGTGTAGAAGCAATAGTGTCTCCATTTTCCATTAGCTCCAGTAACCCACTGGGAAAATGTGCTTTCAATCCATCAACTCCATGCTCTATAATCAGAGGATCTAATCCCAAAGCAGGGGGCACTCTTTCCAGAAGATAGTAAGGTTCAAGTGCACTGCCACTACAACTGCAATCTGGACATTTTGAATGCCTGGCTTCCAGAGACCAGCAAGGGAGAAATCAAAACAATTATGCTATTATGCTTATAGAGATGTTTTATCCAGATAAACAGGAAAAGGTTTTTTGTTTGTTTTTGTTTTGTTTTGTTTTTTTAAACACAATGGGAACCCACACACAAAAATACTGGCAAGATCCTACTTTGAAAGCAGTTGGTGTTACCTTGCCAAATTGTGAATGTCAATGAGCATGTACGACAATCCCTTTCCCTATGAGACATTCATCGCCAAGTTGTCAGACATCATAGTAACAAACATTTGGGTCATGGTCCCAGATTACAAAACCATAGAGATGAAAATGAGATAGGAAAACTTAGACTGGATAGTGGAGGGAAAGGAAGGGAACAGCACTTATGGCACAAACTGCAGTGGTGGGGGTATAATTTATCCAACTAACCTCCTTCTAAATTTCACCTAGAGGCCATGAAAGAACTGCTGTACAAATATAAATGAAGAAGGGAATCTGTTATGTGCAAGAGGTGAACTATGGAAGCCACAGAGGTATGTTACTCAGCTGTCTATTTAAAAGGGAATCTGCTGTGAGAAATGTGGTTAGCTGATAGCCATACGCTGCTGCACCACTGAAATCTGCCATTAATCCTCATGCTAATGTCACACCATTTCCAGGATGCTCCCAGCCAATGACTGAATGAGGGTACTAGAGATGGTTATTCATTCACATCATGGGATTGCTCTAATGGACAGAGATGCTTTGGAGCTCTGCAAAGGCCTTGCTAAGATGCTTTCAGAGTTGCACTGCAGTTTAAAGCTTTGTCTGCCATCATTTTCCCTTACCCCTTTGCTTTTACCAGTGTCAACCTTGTATCATGATCTGAAAAGGTGGTTCCTCGTTGATTCCTGCTCCCTTTCCCCTTAAACTTGAACAAGTATTTCCCTAACAAATCTCTTATATTTCCTATTCTGTCTCAGCATCTGCTTCTTGAAGGAGCCAAACAGCTATCCAGAGATACTAAGGGTCATGATAACATCCCTAGAATGTGAAGAATTGGCTCAGGAACTTAGGAAAATCAAGAAAATTCATTTTTATTAGGGGAATATCACAGAGACAAAAAGAGACATAGGTTTCCTTGTATATTATATTATTTCTTGATGTACCTAGTAGGACTCAACTAACCCAACTCCTCCGTGACTCAGCTAACCCAACTCCTCCGTAATTTGAGGTTACAAAGTGTTAATGTATCAATAGCTTATTTATTAAAAAATAAACAAAATATCACGGGTCACCTGGGTTGCTCAGCCAGTTAAGGGTCGGCCTTAGGCTCAGATCATGATCTTACTATCCTGGGATAAAGGCCCACTGTTCGGGCGCCACTTGCCAGTCCAGCCGGAGAACAACACCTGAAAGTAGGGCTGGGAGATTTAAGGAAAAGAGAGAGAGAGAGACAGCGGGCTCAGGAGGACTACTCCATCTCAGGCGAGTAGCAACTTTATTTCTTCAGGTAACCACTTTTATACAGCTTCAGCACAATGTTGGTATCAATACTCAATCATAAACGTCAGTGAAAAATGAGTCAGACAGGATGTTAACAGACTTTTGTGATAATCTTAAGGTTCCAAGAATGTGTATTTTCTCAAGACAAGTCATAAGTGAATCACATAAAACTACGCAAATGCTATTTTCACCCTGAATAGACTTTCAGAGTCAAGCCATGCGAGCGTCCCCGCTGGACTTGCTCCAAGTTCCCTTGGCACACAAGGGCGTCCCCAAGTGTGTCCCAAGTTCACTTCTTATCCAGGCTTCCAGAGCCATAACAACGCAAACAGTTCCCAACAGCCCACATTCGGCTCTCTACTCATTGGGGAGTATGCTTTTCTCTCTCATTCTCCCTCTGTGCTCTCTTCCTCTCTCTCTCAAATAAATAAATAAAATCTTAAAAACAATAAATAAAGGTTAAACATTGCATAATTTCTCAGGTTTTTTTAGTTGTTTTTTTTTTTCATTTTTTGGCCTAGAAAAATGGGGAAATAAAGTCATATTTAATAGAGTTATAGAAAGGTATTCTGGAATATTTTAGACCATAGAGGACATCTGCTGTAGATAAACAGTTTTCAGTGAAATTTATCATTGTGAATTAAACCCAATATTACTTTATAATTTTAAGGATTATTTTAGATTTTAGTTTAGGCTGAATAATTTAGTGGCCCATTGACCACTTCCTTAAACAGCTTATGTATAGTTTATAGTTTAGAGACCCTGAATTTGTCTCACTTTGAGTATTTGGCTAAATATTGTTGTATTCTTTTTTTAATTTTCTACTTTAGATTTCAAATATTGGAGGATAATTATTTTATTATAAAGAGCATAATATTTCTTACTAAAAAGAAATAATCTCCATCTTTATAAAATCCCCACTTAATCCCTACCTTTATAAAAAATGAGACAAACCATTAGAGACTAAGGACTCTGAGAAACAATCTGAGGGTTCTGGAGGGGGGGGGTGGGGGCTGGGAGGTCTGGTGGTGGCTATTACGGAGGGCTCCTATTGCAAGGAGCACTGGGTGTGCTGCATAAAAAATGAATCTTGGAACACTGAAAAAAAAATTAAATTTAAAAAATGGGATACTTTTTAAATTATACTGCTTGGTTTCTACTGCTCAAGCCCTTAAAATTTGTCATTATCACAGTCACTTTTTTTTTTTTTTTTGTATTCATAAAATCCAGTAAGGTCTATCAGTGATTTTCAATTATTATTTAATTGTTAAAACCAATGAATTATGAATGTAAGTGGTAATCCTAAATCTTTATTTCTACATTCTGGGACTCAATACTTGAAGACAAGCTATTCTCCAACTAATATTATTTTAAAAAAGTAATTCATATATATTTAAGCTATACATGGAAATTTTCTGATTATAATTAGGGTTATCAATATCCCCTTTATAAATTAAAGCCATGCCAATATGAAAATCCTAATAAAATTTGGTAGAGCTAGAAAACAAGGAGTTAGGGATTTATTGAAGTCTCCAACTACACTTGTATACTTCTATATTTCTCTAGTTCTAGCCCATCAGATTTTGCTTCAAAAATTCTGAGTCTGTTGCTTGGTGAATATACAATTAGTATCCTTATATCTTCATGGTGAATTAATCATTTTACCAGAATACATTATTCCTTTTTGTCTCTAATTCTGAGGTTTACTTCTTTGGACAGTAACACATGTACTCTTGGATTTATTTGCTTAATATTTGTATGGAGTCTCTTTTACCATCCTTTTGCTTTAAATATATCTTTGTTAGTGAATTTGAAGTCTCTTTACATAGGATGCAGTCTGTTCATATTTTTTTCTCTACTCTGCCAATCTCTCTTTGATTTGATATTTGGACCTTTTCTATTTAGGACAATTATTAATAGGTTGGCTCTTAAATGTGTTATTTTACTGTTACTTTATCATCTCTTGTTTCTTCTGATCTTTTTTTCTTGCCTTCCTGAGTTGTTAAACAGTTCTGGTGTTTTAAAATATACTCCTTTTCATGCTGTCCTTACTAGTTGCCTTCAGTATTACAATATACATATTTGATTTATTACAATCTACTTGTATGGATAATGTATACAAGCTCCATTTAAGTTTCTCTGCTGTCCTCACTCAAATATCATAACTTCATCATAATCATTAAATATGATGTATAAAACCTATGAGGAAAAGGCTACTAATTGTATGTATATGTGTTTCTGCTGTTTCTGTTCTTTTTTTCTTCTAGATGCTTCAAAATTCTTTCATCAATTCCTTTCTGCTTCAATAACTTCCTTCAGCCAATCTATAAAAGAAGGTGTGCTAGTGACAAATATTTACTTAGTTTTCATTGGTCTGAGAATGTTTTTACTTACTTTGTATTCCTGAAGGATAGTTTTGATGGTTATAGAATTCATAACTGACAGCTCTATTCTTCCAACACTTTTCATTTTGTACAGAAAATTTGTTCTGACCTCTATGGCTTTCAATGAGAAAACAGTTGTCATTAGATTCAATATTTTCATTTAAGCAATACATCACTTCTCTCACTGCACTGATTTTTTATTTGTCCTTTATTTTAAAAAATAAAATTAGTATGTGTCTTGGAATTCTTTGGGTATTTACTGTTTGAAATATGTTCAGCTTTTGAATCTGTAGGTTTGTGTCTTTCACCAAATTTGTGAAATATTCCACTATTCCTTCTGTGAATACTCCATTAGCCCCAATTTCTTTCTCCTATTCTTCTGGGTCTTCAATGACATAAATGCTGGATCTTTTCCCATAGATACTTGACGGTCTGTTCATTGTTTTTGTTTGTTTGTTTGTTTGTTTGTTTTTTCCAATCTACATTTCTTTGTTTTTCAGTTTGGATAAATCTATTGATCTGTCCCTCACGTTCCTCTGGCATCATAGTCTACTATTGAGCACGTCTAAAAACTTATTTTTTTCTCTCATTTAATGTTTAGTTCTTTACTTTTTACTTGTTATTTTTATATCCTTCCTAATACTTTCTTATTTTTTGTTTCAAGGTAATTGATCATAAAAGCACTTACACTAAAACTGCTTTAAATTTTTGTCAGATAAATCAAACACCTCATTCCTTTTAATTTTTATTTCAGTTCACTGTCCTTTCTTAATCAAGTTGTGATTATTTTGGTTCTTAGTATTAGGAAAGATTTTTTAAAATTATATACTGGGCATTCATCTACCATGTTAGGAGACTCTTGGTCCTATTTAAATATTTATTATGGTAGACACCATCCTGTTTTAATTTAGCATGCATGTTCCAGCCTCCTTTTGTTCACTGTGTTTTTAATGACAAAGTTTAGGACTTCTGCATGTTAGTTTTGGTCTCCTTGGTTTATCTAATGTCATTGCAGCTTTCACTAGTCAGTCTCTACTAGTATTACCTCAGGGAAAAGTAGGAGGTGATCTGGGGCAGGCATCTAGGTATCTAAGATTGAGGAGGAGAGTCTCAGAACTACAAGGATGAAGAGACTTCCAGGACTAGATAACTGTGTTGGCCAGATCTACTCTAGCTCTGCTGGGAAGAAATGCTTGCTGGAATAGGTACATACTGTGGCAGTCCATCTGGCTAGTACTTCTCTGAGTCTATTTCAATTTTTTTGTTTAATTGCCTGAGATTCCAGTTAATATTATAAAATAATTATTTTTATAACATACGAATGTAATTACCTATGACTCTCTTCTCTGCCTAGATTTTTTTTAAAAATTTTATTTATTTATTTATTTATTTGAGAGAGAGAGAAAGAAAGAGAGAAAACACAAGCAGGGGGAGAGAGAGGGACAAGCAGATTCTGGGCAATGAACACAGAGCCCACTGCAGAGCTGGATATCAGGACCCTTGGCCTAAACCAAGAGTCCCACACCCAACTGGCTGAGCCACCCAGGTGCCCCCCTCTGCCTAGATTTTTTTTTTTAATTCATCACAGATTTCAGAAGTTCCAACACTGTTACTTCAATTAATTTGCTTAAACTTAAAATATTTAGCTTCATCTCAAGAATAAAGTTTTTTCAAATCTATTAAAAACCTAGAGCTCATTAATAGCTTTGCAGTTATTAAAAATGAAGTTCTAACTTTTTTCCTATGAACCTGACTTGTGATTGGGCACAAATGAAAGCATAAGCTTCATACAGAAAGACAAGTTTGAGATGATAACATAGTTAGATCACATAGTCATTCATTTTCTAAGAATGGTAGATAATGCAGTCTAGAGGGTAGGAATTCCCTGGAGTCAGGAAGATTAAATATTGACTCTTCCATCATCTGATTGCATAGATGTTACTGATTTACATAATCTCTCTAGACCTCTTTCTTGCTGAATAATAAATAATAATATATACTTCTAATTAAGTATATCTTAAATGGTTAAATGTAGAACACTTCCTTTCATCAATTCTTAATACCATTAAGAAAACGTCTTAACCCTCCATGCTATATTTGTTCAGGTTATAACTTGCTCCATTATCAAATGATATGTGACTACATCACAATTTGAGAATAATGAACTGAGACACTGCTATTTATCGTGCCTCCTATGAATGCAAAGACATCAAATTTACAAGAGTCCTGAACTATTTTTGGTTGAAGAACTACAGGAAGTTTCACAGTTTCACAGGGAACTAATATTGCTGAGAAAAATAGTATCTCAGATGAATGTGAAGAGAAGAAAGTATTAGAGTAGTCACATTAAATCTAACTGCTCATCCTCATAACTGATCTTTTAAACTGTCTTTTGTAAAATAAGATTTATAGCTTTACAAGTCTTCCTCTGTCTAAATATTGTTCACTTACAGAGAATTAATAATTTTTAATAATTAGCCTCAATATAACTATTATATTTAGTGAGGTATCTTTAACTGATTGAAAAGAAATTAAATTGAATTAACGGTTGAAAGCTTTTCCTACTAGTTTAATGACCTTCTGCTAGTGGTTCTGGAGTTTAGTCAAATCATGTGTTAAATCAGAATACATGATCAAGATCATCCATTCTCCTCTCAATGCTGCTAAGGTTTTGTTTTTAAGACTAAAATAAATGTGAAATTTTACTTCCAATCATGTTTTTTTTTTTTTTTTGCAAAAACTGAATTCATTAAAGAAAAATTCATTCTACTATTCCAGATACTTACTATAGAAACTCTACCTCCATATTTCTTTTCTGATTCTTAGATGAAGTCTAATTTGGCACACCACTGGGTAAATCATTAAATGAGCTGGAAAGACACTTTTCTTTCTAAAAGGCATCATTCATGCATATGTTTATTCATTCAGTAAAATCCTGTGTATAGCTACTTTATACTAGAGGCCTTTTTATGTGCTTGGAATTCAGAAAAACATCAAATAAAATTCCTCTTCATGGTACTTACTCCCTAGTGGAAGAGACAGACATCAAACAGTAAATATATCTGTAAAATAGATTATGTTTTTAATAAATCATTTAGTATGACAAATAATTAAAATGTTTGAAACTTGTTAAGATTATTAAATATGCCTCAGTAAGAAGGTAACATCTGAACCAAGATTTGAAAGAGATGAGGTTGTAGCTAAATGGATACCTAGGAAAAGAATATTCTAGGCAAAGTGATATAATTAAGCAAAATCTCTAATGTTATTTGTATTTTCAAAAAATATCAGTATGATAGAAGTTGAAACATAGTAAACAAAATGGTACATTAATTAAGATGTCATGGGGTTAATGGAAGGGGACTATGATGGTTAACTTTGTGTGTCAACTTCAATGGATCATAGGGTTCCCAGATTTTTGGCTAACCATTATTTCTGAGTGTGTCTGTGAGGATGTTTCCAGATGAAGTTAGCTTTTGAACTGGTGGACTTGGTAAAGAGATTTGGCCTCCTTAGTTAGGTGGGCATCATCCAATCTACTGAGGACCTAAATAGACCAAAAAACAGAGGAAGGAAGAAATCTGCCCTTCCTGCCTGATTGCTCAAGTTCAGATATCAATCTTCTCCTGCCCTCAGTGCTCTTGGTTCTCAGGCCTCCACCATGGACTGGAAGCTACATCCGCTAGCCTGGTTTTCAGGCTTTAAGACTCCAACAAAATCACACCACCAGCATTCTTAGGTCTCCAAGAAACAGCAGATCATGGGACTTCTCATGTTCTAAAACTGCACAAGCCAATTCTTTATAATAAACATCTCTCTCTATATATCCTATTCATTCTGTTTTTCTAGAGAACAATGACTTTAGAAGCATATCATTCCTCAGTCTTAAAGATGATTATGAGGACTTTATACTTTCTGTTCTTCTAAGTGAAATGGAAGACACTGGGATTTTGAGCAGGGAATAATATGACTTAAATTACCGATAATCATCTTAGGTTTTTTGGTTGTTTATTTTTAAAGAATGGATTGTAAGGAAACAAGAAAAAGAAGTAAGACCTGGTAGGAAATTATTTCAGTAAACTGCAGTAATCCAAGAGAAAGATAGCCACATATAAGACCTGTATGTTAGCAGTGGAGTAGAGAAGTATGATTTTGGATATATCCCAAAGGTGTAGCCATTTGCATTTTCTGATATGTTGTATAGTAAGTATAAGAGAAAGAGATGAGTCATTATGATACCAGGATCTTGGTTTGAGAAACTGGAGGCACAGAATTAGTCCCTTACAGAAATGGGGAAGGAACATGGAACTAAAATATTAGGAATATAGCAGCCCATCCACGTATATATAACCATGATTTTTTAATAGCAAATTGCAAGTATACTTTTTAGGAAGGAAAAAAGATTAATGCCTGAAAATTCCTTCCTTTGTGTTGTTTTAGAAAACTACCTTCACATCTAGCTGTAATGTGTTTCCATGGCTTAGGGGGAAAAATGGTAAAAATTAATTTGATTGAAATTCCCACAATTTCAGACTGGAAGAAAGTAACTCAAAACTTCAAATCACCCCCCTACTTTTAAAGACAGATAACCTTATAATTCTTATAAAGTACTAGCAATGGACATGACTTTTACATCAGGGATCCTAATTTTTTAAGTTAGCAATACCAGGTAAGGGGAACATTTAGAAGACTATCATCTTTACACAGGTGCCTGGAAGCAATGCGCAAGCACTAAATATTATTTGCTATTACATTTGCTCAGGTAGTACTCTCCACATGTCACAATATTACATTTATATGAAATGGTATTATAGATATTGCTCCCTATAATAAATTATAAAGAATGGGGGGAATCTACCTAGAACTTGATAAGTAACATAATTCAATTCTATGCATGCTATATAATTACAATAAATGTAAGGTGTTACATAGCTGTTAAAATAAAATTTGTATAAATGTCCAAATAAAACTTTCTCAAATTTATAATGAACATATTTGCTGCCATTAACATAATTTTATATCACTTATTAAGCTTGAACTAGATTCACACAACTGTTTTTTCTACACTTCTTGTTAGCAGTCTCTTGAATACCTTGAGAATCACCACTGATGAGAATTTTTTTGTTTTATAATAGGTTATAAAAGGTTTAAAGCCACTTTTACAGCCATTCTAATGTGTGCAATGCAATTTATATTTAAATACTTTTTTCTTTTCTTTCACTAACAAATGTAATATTGGTATTTCTTGTAATAATTATAAGGGCTATAATATGAAACATTTGAAAACAATGGTGAAGGTTTAATTTTTAGAATGCATATGTATTGGCTAGCTCATGATGCCATTTAGATGCTGCTAATAGTACATCAGCTGCAAATGAAGAGAAAAAGTTCCCATGAGTGAGACAGTATCTAAACTGATACTTGCAATGCACCTGCCAGATGTCTAGCCCAGCTCTAGTGCTTCTATATTCTATACCTTAGGTACTGTACTATGCTTCTTGGGCACTTGGAATAAGAGTCCCATTGTCTACTATGGGCAGCACCACACTCTCCAGATGGTTACTAAGACAAGTGGCTACATTTTGCATTTAAAACCTATGTGGGGAGCATCAGAAGCAGTTCATCACTTTTGTTGTCTGGCTGCCTGTGGCGATTGCAGGATATGCCTGTGGGGATTGCAGGATATGCTGTTGTCATTCAGGCAACCTGCTGAGTAGCTGCACAAAATGGTAGTAGAGGCTGGAAGCAAACTATCTAGGAGTTTCAGCAAGCCCTAGGCTTGTTCAGATGCCACAAAGGAAAAAAACAAACAAACAAACAAACAAACAAAAAAATATATATATATCTCATGGAAATATTCAGAGGCCACAAACATATATAAATATATATATTATATATATAAAAATATATATATTTGTGATATATATATATGCATATATCTCAATCTCATGGAAATGATTCATTAATCAGCAGTGTGACACAGCACAAAGGAGATTTGAATTAGAGATTAAAGACTTGTGTCATTCTGAAATATTCTCTTTGTCCCCATTATATTGCAATCTTACTGTATTTAAAAAAATATAGTACAGGTACAGTATATAGTACAAATATAGTACAGGTACAGGCCAGCTAAGGTTACTTTAAAATCTGATGTAGGCTATAACAAATATTGAAATTCAGGATGAGAAAAAAAGTATACACATTGAAGAAATTTAATAAGCACATATTTATATATGAAAAGTGAAAGAATACTGTTAATAGAAAAAAAGAATGGTCATCATATTTTGTTAATTATTATAATATTGAAATTACTCTTAATATGTACATTTTAATAAAATTTGATGTATATACCACTATAAAGCTATCACCATCAATTAACCAAAATAAATAAAAGGAGTAACAGCAAGGATGTGGAGCAACTGGTACTCTTATACACACACTGAAGATTTCAAAATGGCACAATCACTTTGAAAAACAATTTGGTGATTCTTAAAATATTAAACATACCACATGACCTAGGCATTCCACTCCCAAGTATTTACCCAAGATAAATGAAAGCATATGTTCATTAAACAAAAAAACTCACAATAAATAGAAGATTTATTTGTAATAACACCAAATTGGAAACAAACCAAATATCAATCAACAGGTAAATGGATAAATAATGGTATATTCAAAAAAGGGAAAACCAGTCTGCAATAAAAAGCAGTAAACTAGTGATGCATACAGCCACATGGAGATACCACAAAATAAGTACACTGCGTAATAAGCTAGATTTAAGTAAGACTACATACTGAAGGATTAGATTATTATAGAATTCCAGAAAATATAAACTAACCTCTCATGACTGAAATCAGAACAGTGGTTGTCTGAGATAGGAGAACAAGACAGAAACTGAGGAGTGAGGATATTTAAAAAGAACACAGGGAAATTCTGAGGTGATTTTATGTTAATTAGCTTGATTAATTTTTCTGGGAATATGACACAACTCATTAAGAAGTAAAGTTTAAATATGTGAACTGCTTCGTGTCAAGATGCCTTAACAAAGATATGAAAACATGGCTTGGAAATAAAAAAAACTTTCGGTAATGCCAAGGGATAAATGGTAATGTGATCTCCCTCCAAAAACAAATACAAAAACCACCGGGAGGGGGAAAGTTAGACATTGGACAGTGTCCAGAAAACAAAAGAAGTTGGATAATTGTTTATTGTTAAAAACAAGTACAACTTCATGAGGTATTTATTGCAAATTCATGATTTACTGGCTTGAGGGAACCATTTAATCTCCAAGGAAAACAAAACAGTAGTAGTAGGAAAAGCCACAGCCTTACCTACTAAAGGTATCCCAGGTCAGACTGAGGGTTTGGAAAGCAGTATGAAGGGTTGGTTATGCAATTCCTGTCTGTGAGAGAATCCCAGAAACAGTGAAAACCAAATTAGAGTACAATCTTCCCAAAATATCTGATTGAAAACTAAATTATGCATGTATGAGGGGCATCTCTATCTCCTTGGTTTTTAAAAAAAAAAAAAAAAAAAAAAAGGAAAAGAAAAGAAAAAAAAAGACCAAAGAGAGTTTATTCTTGAAAGTGAGAATCAGTCTGTCAGATTATTGATTCCCTTAACTGACTATATCCTCAAAGGTTCACAGCTTAGGTGGCAGAAATGTGACGCTGAATGGCTTTGGAGTGGAGTGCAGATTCCGGAGGAAAGAAAGCATCTGAAAATAAGGGAGCAATCTCAGAAGCAAAGAAATCACGGAGTGGGTAAGTCCCATCTCTGTCTAGATCTTCAGCTGAGCAGCAATTATTTCAAGAATAAGGAAAGCATCCAATGAACAGATTTTTTAAAAAAGCTGTTAGCAATAGGAAGCCATAATATTAAAGCGGAGATCACAGCAGCTGCATATCACGGGGGAGATAAAGTTTGCCGTTTGAAGCCAAGCTAGAAATAAAACATACTAGAAATAAAAGATAATAATTCACAGAACATGACAGAATATAGAGTTGCTACAATACATTGTCTATACAGTTTTCCACAAAATATTGCTAGACATGCAATGACACAGAAGAGTATAACCCAAACTCCAGAAAAGATCTGTCAGGAAAACTGACTCATAGTTAGTTGTTGGGTTGGATGTTGGATTAAGCAGATGATGACTTTAAAGGAGCTAATTGAAATTTACAGGGTAAATGAAAATAATTCAGAGACTTAAAGGATAATGTACTACTAGTTGGGGAGGAGTAGAGAATCTCAACAGCAGTTTAAACACGACTTTTTAAAAGGAAATCCTAGAGCCGAGAAATTTACTAACTGAAATAAAAATGCTGCTAAAGGATTCAGCATCAGATTAGAAATAGCAAAATAATCAGTGAACTTGTATATCATTAGAAATTACAAAATCTGAAGACTAGAAAGAAAAGGGTAATACTGCATACAATAAATTGCATCATGTTTCTTTCCGTTCTACTTTCTGGTAAGTTTGGGTAGAATATACATGATTTCTTCTTAAAATGGAGATTTCATCAGTGAAGCCATCTGAGTCTAACAGTTTGTATGGGTGCGTGTTTGCAAGTGTGCATCTGTAAGCCCATGTATTATTACGTGAAGGTTTTTTTAATTAAAATTTTTATTATCTTACTATGTATAAAGTTATTCAGTTACCTATTTTTTTCTTGAGAAACCTTCAGTAGCTTGTGTCTTTCAAGGAATTTATTCATTTCATCTAAGATAGCATTTTTGTTAGCATGAAGTCACATAATATTCTCTCATATTCTTGGTATCTGTAGAATCCATATAGATGTTCTCCCTTTTTCCTAATATTGATAATTTCTCCCTCTCTCTCTCCTCTTACCACTGCAGCTGAAGATATATTCTTTATTTCTTTATGTTCTTTATTATTCTTTATTTTTTCTTCCTTCTGCTTGCTTTGGGTTTAATTTGCTTTTTGTTTTTTGTTTGAGGGATATTACAGTTTTGATTTGAGACCATTCTTCTTTTCTATTATAAGTATTTAAAGATGAAAAACATCCCCTGAAACAGTGATTTATTTAATTCTACAGATTTTCATGTGTTTTTAAAAATTTTTATTCAACTAAAATATTTAAACCAAATTTAATATTTCAATACACAATACATTTCGAATGCACTGCAGGTAACTTTCTAAGATAAACAGAGCATTTTATATTTTGATTAGGATTGCATTGTCAAATCTTACTGAGCAATATATAATAAATATTAAATACACATTAACTCAGTATACATTGAGCTTTTTATTGTACATAAATATTATGTTGATTACAAAAATATAAATGTATGGAATTTGTAGGGAAAGTCATGGGAATGAAGAGTTTTATCCTGCAGGATAGAGTGAAAAAAAGTACTATTTGTGCCAGAACCCAAAGAAAGACCAACCTTTAAGTGATGTGAAAAGGAATAACAGCGATGAAAGACACATTATTATTATTATATGAAAGACACAGTATTATTATGCACAACGATCTAAGAACCAGGAGTATGTCATGGGATTCAGAGAGTGGAGGTGCAGTAATAAGTGTTCCACATTTTGCAATTTGGCAGTGATGTACAATAAGAAAAGCTGATAGCTTGCTGATTGCACATAGCCATGGGAACTGTGGCTGCTCTTAATGGGAATTACTCAAAAGAAAGATCAGAGATAAATACAAGAATTGGAAAGGAGCCAGGAGAGAATGCAACATATGAAACAATCTTTAGAAACACAGGCTAGAAGCAGGAGATAAAGACTGCACAATGTTGAAAAGTGGTGTGGGATTAAGGAAAGCAGGGTAGTATGGTTAGGAATGAGGTTACTTGAATATGTACATAGGTTAAAGATAGAAAGTGAGTGGAAAAAGCAGTGGAAGTACATAGCAAATAGACAAGGCAAATGCCTGAGGAGCAGAGCCCAGGAAACAGTAATTGGAAATGTAATCCAGGGGGTAAGTGAGTAACTGCTTCAACAGTAAGGTATCCCATCCCCTAAAACTGAAAGAAATGTAGACAAAAAGAGAGACTAATGTTCTCAGTGAAGCAGGAAGAAGAATTAGAAAGGTGCTGAGGCCTTAATTAGTAGTACAGAGGTATACAGAAGAGACAACTACCTGTGAACAAAAAATATGATTTATAGGTCACGCTAAGCACCAGAAATAAGATATCTCTCCATGATATAATGATATCTTTCCCATGGCATAATTTTGTTTCCTCAAAGAAGATGCTAATTACATTAATAATAATTACCTATAAACTGCCTACTGTTGGCATATGCTGTTTGAAGCTCATAGATTAGTGAATTGAACTCTCACAAAATTCCCATAAGGTAGGTAGTACTAATTATACTAAGACTGTACATGAAAAAAACTAAACTGTGGGGAACAAAAGGCAAAGTTGTTTGCATCAAGTCTCACTGCTGGTAAGTAAAAAGGTTGGGCTTTGAACCCAGGCATTTTGACTTCACAGTCTCCACACAATCACTGAATTATACTGCTACTCCCTGAACCAAAGCAAATTTCTTTCCCTAAAAAATTTATTAAACTGAAGCGTGGTATACTTTTAAAGATTTAACCTAAGATCTTATAGTTCAGACTATTTCTAATATATAAGAATTTTTATGGTTATTTGACTTAATATCTAAGACTATATTATACTTACCCATAAAGTTGATTTGTTTAGTAACAGCTATGAGGAAATTGAGATTTAATTATAATTATTTTATCTTAATAGGAGTGTGGTCTAGAATGACCTTTGTATACTAACACTGTGTTCTCCTATGGACTTGGTATAATAATTCTTATTAGAAACGATAAAAAAAGGTAGAAATAATTTTGAAAGAAGTACTACCATTTAATTAATGGAGAGATGTCATCTAAAATGCAAAAATATCATATGCCTGTTAAGTACTAATTTTGATCAAGCTAAATCTAAATTCTGGTAATCAACAGATGAATTTTTTCTGAAGCTGACCTCTATGTTTACAAATATATAAAATAAAGACACATATTGCTTTTTCTTTTGTACATTTTATATCTATTTCTTATTTTTACTTAATGGTTCTTTTTTATGTTTCATACCATCAAAAATAACAACCCTGGGGGAGGAATTTGTGAAACTCTGCAGGACCTGTTGAATAAATCTGCCTTATAATAGATTACTTCCCACAGAGATTGAACTTGAGAAACACAAAATGATAAAAATTTTTAAAGTTGTCACAAAAGTGAACATCTAAATAAAAAAGCTCATCCATACCCATCAAGCCAACTTTCTTACAAAAAATAAAATACTTTGACAAATAACATGATAAAATGTCAAAGTAACAAATTGTTATTTTATTTAAAGAATAGTAATAGACCACTACAGTTAGCTTCCTTGCCCAAGATAAGAGAAGGACAGAGGATGAATTGGTTATAACTATTTTTACCCTCTAGTTTCATTCTCCATGTCCAAATGTGCATTACTATGTCTTGTACTACATAATTTACTGATCATCACAATCAAGTGAATTATTACATTATTACTATTGCTTCACTATAGCCCTTTCTTTTACATGTGAACTTCCTGAATGGTCAATCTATACCTTTTTTTCATTCCTGGATACATTTTTCACTCTCCCTTTCCCAAAGAGACAGAAATGAGTTGATCATAAAATGCACTATTTCAGAGTCACTTTCTTCCTCTGTATATCTTGGCGTCTAGGAATTCCAAGTTACCTAGAAGAAAGAGAACTAAGAAAATTGTCAAGACCTATTGATACACATTCAACCTCAGCAAGATCTGCCTTTGCTAGTGAAGCAGAGTGAATCCGTCTCAGTTCCATCCTATCTCATTGTCAGGAAGCCCACATGGAGGGGTAGAAGAAAATATTTCGTCCTCACTCTAAGCAAATGAGTGAAGGATCCTCAATAGACTTAAATTCCTTATTCTGAACCTCAGGATTATGAGTGTCACAGGAATAGGGACAAAGTTTTTGCTTGCTTTCCAAAAGTAATCTAGAAATAAGAAGATGGCTTTTGCTGGTAGAAAAACAAACAAACCAACCCTGAGAGCTACAGCTGAAAAAACTGCCATCGTAATGTTTCCAGTAAGTCATATGAAGGGCCTGCTAAATGGAGCTGGTCTGGAATTCTGAGTCTCTCTTCAAGTGAGCTAGTAGGAGGTAGATGTTCTAACGAACAGAAGAAAACATAGAAGCCCAGAGGCCAGGTGGAAGTCAAATCAAGCACATTGAGAGGACCTCAGCTGTTGTAGGAAAATGCAGATGCAGGAATCAGGAAGGAAATTTTTATGGCATACAAAATTACCCCATAAGGAAATTACCCCCCAAACGGAACATCCTCCACATCAAAGGTAATCAAATCCAGATTTTAACTGGGTTAAACTTAAACCAAGTAAGAACTTTTTTATCTCCGCCCCACCCCCCCGCACAAGAGTCAGATGCTTAACTGACTGAGCCACTCAGATGCCCCAGATCTTTCTTTTCTTTTATCTCTACTCCATTTCCCTTGGGTCTAGTGATGCTCAAAGCAGTATATGCAGTAAAAAATGGACTATACAATATAGACTAGAAAGTAAGAAAAGCAGGCTCCCCTTAATCCCTCTGTTACTAAAGATTTTCAAACATGAAGATTCCCTGTACTGTTAGAATGGAGAATCTTTAATAGAAAACACTGAGATTCTGCTATATTGATATAAGTATTTTTCCATTACCTGAAGAATAAAAAATAAAGAGTAAGAGTACCTATTCAAGATTTCATACAAGAACCAGGAAAGAATTGATTAAGAGAACAATCTATCGGAGAAGTAAAAGAATACTGGTTTTCTTCTTGCAGTCAGCAAGTCCAGTTTTTTCAATGAGATAGTTATAATTACATTAAAAATCATCAGAGTTAAGTCATTTCAAATGTCTAAACAGAAACAAAAACTCACACTTGCTTCAAACTTAGGTTTGTAAGATAATTCACTTTTGGTCTATTTTCCTGGGCATGACCTGGTCACAGATTCAACTCTTCATGGGGTGACTTTTACTTCTCTTAATCTCTGAGGTTATGGGCAGTAATGCTGTCCAAATATAGATTTTACTAATATTATTTTGGCAAATATTCTGTATATTATTCTGATTGGTGGGCCTTCTCCAATTCCAGTAAGCATTTTACAAACTAGCAAGCTTGCAAAGACTGTCATACAATAAGGCACGATGTAAAACAGAAACTGCCTTCCTTTTATCCCTTTCTCTTGTTTAAATTTATAGAATTAATCTCCAGGGAACAAGCCTGTGTTAATCATATGGTGTCCTGCTCTCTCCTATAAATTTTCCTGTCCTCCTTTTCTAAGATAAAGATTGTATAATGGTACAGAGTTACATTCAGTCTCAGAGTTTTGTTGAGCATTAAATGAAATAACAGTATCTAAAAGTGTAGACCACTACTTGAAAAACAGTAAGCTGTCAATAAATGTGAAATATTATTACCAGTATTATTTTTATTAGTACTATTATTGTTGCCAAATCAGACATGCTCATAGATTCTTAATATTTTATCTGAACTTCATGGAATTGTATCTTTAAAATCCCTTTAATGGTAGCAAATCCAGGAAACTAAATATATCTAGGACTTCCTATTGAAAAGAGAAGCAAAATAGAATTCACAATAACCATACATTTGTATTACCTTGATTTTCTGATGTATACAATTCTGCTTTGATTTTCCCCATAGCTGTGACATAGGGTCTTCTGAAAATCAGAGATAAAATATGTTAAGTACATTGCCAGGCTCATACTCGGAACTCAATAAATGGTAACTTCTCTATATTTGTCATTTCTTCTAGTTCTCCTAAATAATGTTAGTATTTGTACATTCATTTCATAAGGACCAATTTATATTCCAAATTTATGTATTCCTTCCTGAATGTAACTATGACCTCATATTTGGTTCCTTAATTTTCTCTGATTATTAGAATAGTTAATTACATGTTGCTGTTTCTGTATGTGTTAATTAATTGTTATTGGAATTCCTGACTCTCCAGCATCTTCTTTTTTATGTTTTTGTCCCATTTTCATGGTCCAAGTTTTACGTGATTTAGATATACAGCGTCAAGTCTTGCTAAATCCTGAGACAATATGAAGCAAAAGGTCCATCTTTTTAATTGCCAAACTTAATGTAACTGTATATATCTTGCCTTAATGCAAAGCAACATTTCATACTGTGTTTCTATTGGTGTACAAATATTCACACAATCTCAATAGCAAGTGCTCAAAATATGTTTACTATGGGATCTACAACATGATTTTATTGTGTGTTATTATTAAATTATTATTAAACAATTCACTTCCAAATTTGCTTCCACACTTAAAGACAATTTATAGATTTAAAAAATTCTTGTGTCGGGGGGCCTGGGTGGCTCAGTGGTTTAAGCCTCTGCCTTCAGCTCAGGTCATGATCTCAGGGTCCTGGGATCGAGTCCCACATCAGGCTCTCTGCTCAGTGGGGAGCCTGCTTCCCTCTCTCTCTCTGCCTGCCTTCTGCCTACTTGTGATGTCTCTCTGTCTATCAAATAAATAAATAAAAATCTTAAAAAAAAAATTCTTGTGTCCCCCACTTTTGAAGTAGTCTTCATTTACTTATTTATTTATTTGCTACCTCAAAAAAAAATCCAAATTTTCTACTTTTATACTTAGTCTAGACTTTAAGACTTCCATCTGCTATTCCACCTACCTTCAGAAAGATAGAATCAAAATCAGGGATTGCTACACTCTGAAGACTTCTAGATTTGTCTTCACCCAAAGAAAATATGTAATTTTATTCCTCTTAAGCACATGGGTGCTTAAATGTAAACCAGAAAGACTATGGAGAATGGAGAAATAAAAAACTTTAACATTAACCAAATGAAAGCATTTACTGTCAGAACATCTGGGTTAACACAAAGAAATAGAATGTGCTGGAATGAATTAAATTGAGGTAAAACAATTTTTTTCTTTAAATCTATATTTTTAATAGCTTTAAAAAAGTTAACTAAGGATAAAAGAGCAATTTATTTTAGGCTCATCGTATATGTAAAGGTAAACTACATGACAAAAATAGCACAAGAATTGAAAATAGTGCTGCAAGAAACTTAATATATAGGAAGCAGTATAATATTATTTTCCAGATAGACTGATAAGTTATAGATTAGTAGACCACAGAACAGGACCAGAATAAAGAAAAAATTTTAATTCCACCTTCTCAACCTAAAGTGAATTGAGGAAAATTTTATATAAATAATTCTGAAAGGAAAGCAGAACTCAGTGTTATAGAATATTTTAAGTTATTATAAGTATCAAATACAGGAAATTACCAACATGTATAAAAAAATACATAGGATTTCTCAAGTCCTTACCTTACCAAAACTATGAATTAAGTCAAAATATCAATAATACTATGGACCTCAAGTTACACCTGAAACTAATATAAGATTCATTATATGTTATTTAGACGGGAATTTTTTTAAAGAAAAAAATTAAAAACCAAAATGGGTTCTCTAACCCAGCAGCATCTGTGCCAACTGGGTTCTTCCTAGAAATGCAAGATCTCAGGCCCCACTCCAGACTTATAATTTAACTGACCTCTAGTTGGTCTGTATGCAATTATGTTTAAGAAGCAAAGGTATAAAGCCATAAGAGACTCTTAATTTCACAAATCAAACTGAGGGTTGCTGCGGGGGAAGGGGGGAGCGATAGGGTGGTTGGGTTATAGACACTGGGGAGGGTATGTGCTATGGTTCAGTGTGTGAAATGTGTAAGCCTGATGATTCACAGACCTGTACCCCTGGGGCAAATAACACATTATATGTTAATAAAAATAATTTAAAAAAAAAAGCAATGTCTAATGTGTTTCTGGGTATCTTAGATAATAACTCTTATGCACTGATGAATTAGTCTGTTCAGTTAGCACCACAGTTGTTTATTCATTAGTCATACCACCAAATAAATACCTGCCTGCTAAATGCATCTGTGTTGAATGCAGGTATAAAGAAATGAATGATCTAGTTGGAAACTAATACCAACAATAACAGTAAATTTGCTCTATCTCCGAACCCAAGGTCATCTTCAATAATGGAAATAAATGAACTTTCATTTTAAATCTGATAAAACAAACTTGCTTTTGCTTTCCTTTGTAGAGAAAAAAACTTCTGGCATCTAGGTGTAAGGGCCATCTGTGCCCACACTTTTTTTTTTTTTTTTTTTTTTTAAGTAAGCTTTAAAAAGTATCCAACATGGGATTGAACTCACAACCTCAAGACTGAGAGCCACATCTGTGGACTGAGCCAGCTAGGTACCCTGCATAGTGCATTTTTTATGAGTTGTTAAGCTAGTGCTGAGTGGTGGCAAGTGTGAGAATTCAACATATATACTTCTGAAACTGGCAACCAAACAGTTACCAGGACCAATAAATACAACTGCTCGTTCTCAGAATGTAGCTTGTTACCATGTTTTTATAGAAAACATTCTTGCCTGGCACCATGACAGCAAAATGCTGATTTAGTTATTTTATGGGGACTCAAGGCTTTACCTAGAAGCTGGCCAAAACCTGTCATGACACAGACCTTCCCTTTAAGGACAACATAATGACTTCAACCCTCCCCTATTTAGTAACTTCTTTTATCTGATTTTGAGTGACAGTAGCTTGTCTTTTCTATATCCAGACCCTTTTTAATTTGCTTTGAAATAACCCTGACTCTCATACCCTTCTGCCCTTCAGGAGGCAGATTTGAGGCTTGTCCTCCCACTTCCTTGTTTGGCTGCCAATCAAATAAACCCTTTCTTTGCTGCATACCAAATCTGTCAGTAGCTTTACTCTGAGTCCAGCAAACAAATGGGTTCAGTTAGACTCCAGTATAAGGTGCTTATTTTTTATTATACTCGTTACTCTGCCTGGCTTTCCGCTTCACAGACATTTTGTCCCTAATATTGCTTAGTAAATTTCTCCTTCAATTATCTCCTTACAACATCACCTTATACTACCTTTGAAGAATTCTGCTTTATACTATCCACTTACAACTAGTGCAACTGAGTCATAAGAAAAAATAAGCCTTGTACTGATTATCCTGTATGACTTAGTCTCAAGATAATGGAATCCCACTAATAGTAATGGATGAGACTCTGGAAGATGACAAGCCTTATTAGGACTGTCAGGTCTGTGGATCAACTACAGCAGGGCCTGTATCTGCATGACTCTCTTCCCTTTTCTGCGTTTTATTATTTGCGACCTCAATATGAATCCTATACCTCTACTATAATCTGCATTCCAACAGGAAGAAAGGAGAGAAAATGGTATGACTATATTATTAAAAGGCATGACTATATTATTAAAATTATAATACATCCCAGAAATTGTATAACAGAACTCCTATCAGCCCCAATCCTGGCACTTGACCATCTCTTGCAGGAAGACAAAACAAAACCAAAAACAAACAATGGTGTTGGACACATTCTCTTTCTATAAATTACATCTTCTAGAAATTTTATCTAGTTGAACAATAAAGCACAGATTCAAGACTCATTCTGACATATAATATACTTTGCTTAATCTCCATGGATCTCCATCATCTCCTCCTTTGTTAGTAAGTAGGTTTTTTTGCATGCCACATTTTAGATAGATGTGAATACTTTTCTGTCCACTATGCAAATATCTTTACTATGCAACTTTTTTAAAAGTGTAATGCCTCCTAAAGTCCAACATTCTAATATTTGCTAGTAATAAAGTCTTTATTTTCTAAGTTTTCCCTCATTTTTGCATTCTGACATACATGTACATTCGATGTGAATAATATTATAAAGAGAATTCTGACATGAAATGTAAATGACACTTTTTTCTTTTCAACTGCCTTACTAAGTCACAAGTATCATACTTAATTGAAATACACTGTGTAGACGGGAAGCGGTAAGAATCTCTGTTAACTGGGGCTGCTATGTACCTTTTGGCTTCTAAAAATACATCAGCATCCATAGCATAGAAGTCTGATTTTCTCCTGTTGTAACTCACTCTCAGACAGAATGAACAATTGATGAAGCATACTATTCCTTTATTTTTTTTCCAGGTCAGACATCAGTGATTTACTATTCATAACCCTGATGTCTCCCTCTTTCAAAGATTATTTGTTTAATTTTGTTTTTACTACGCCAGTAATATATTTTCTGAAAATAAATTGACTTTCATATTTAGAATGTGTTTCCTATAACTCGTGGTTGAAAGAAAGCATCTGTCATATTATGTCAGCTTTTCCTCTCTGATCCCCGAGGGGGATGTTCTGAATCATTAGTTTATAATCAGTTTTTGTTTTTAATTAAATATCAGCCATATGACTGAGTAAGGAAGAAATAGGATTTTGCTCTTGGTCTCCCAAATAAATAGATTTATGGAAATAATGTTAAGCAGAAAATATGATAGGCCAATGGAATAAATTTTATAAGAAAAACATCATTTGGAGATTTTCATGTATAAACTACTTTTAGGAAATGAAACAAAAGTTTGAATTATGCAATATCAAAATGAAAACATTATTGATCAAGTAAATGCCATATATTCAGACATCAGTAAGTGTAATATATAAATTGATTTTTGTTACTAATCACCAAATTATTGCTTTATTAATTTAGTAAATCAATTATTCAATAATTCCATTAATCTATCTACAAGCCTGTGAGAATTTGTTAGTGTGTATTTGTGTCTGTGCGTGGTGGGGGTGCAAGGGTGTATGTGGGTGTGCTCATTAGTAATTATAATACATTTTTATACATTGCAAAACTGTAACTGGTATCTAAACTAGTACAAATTGCACTGCACAAGTGAATACAGCACCATTGACTAATAAAACTCCCCCAAGATAAACTTTACGTAGTTCAATTTAAACATGAACACAAAAACCTAACAAGTTTTGTGCTTAATGAAAAGTAAAACATAAAAATGTATAAAAAATATTTATTACCAAATAACTGAAAGTATATTTAAGAGCATTTATTTTTAAAATACTTTTAAATTGAGGTTACCAACATATTTATTGATCTTGAAATAGAATCCCATTATTGGCATATATAATAAAGAAAAATAATAAGCAATTATGAAGTTACAAACTCAACTCTATTCAGATTCAATAACTAAAATTAAGCATATATATGAATATATTAAGCATATCATATACATTAACTATATATACATGAATTTGATTAACTTTTATACATATATAAAAAGAGAGAGAAAGATAAATAAAAGGGAAATTGATGTCCCAATGAAGACAGCAAGAATATCCATGAAACAAATCTACAAAATGTCTGGAAAAAAATTAAAAGTCCTAATAAATATATCTAAATTAGGAAATAGAATTTTTCAAACATCTTTTTCTTTATAAAGATCAAGCTGAAAAACATGATTTTTTAAAGCTAAATAGAAAAATATAAGTATTCAAGTATACACTGTTAGGAATGAACTTATGTCTTATAATTCCCAACAAAGATGAAATTGAATATTTACTCAAATCTATGATAATTATATTCAAAACTCAAAGAACTCTATTTTTCTCAGAAAGGAAAATAAATAAAGCTAACTCAATATGAGGCATAAAATGAAAAGACCAAGACCCTTCAAGGAAATTAAAGTTTGTTTACTTGTCTTCCCCAACCGTGTTTTTATGGAATTTGGACCTTTTATATGTTCATGTTAACATGTTTCCAAAACATGTTTGTTTACAAAATATAGTTCAATATTATAAGACCAATATGGCAGCACAAATGCTCAAACTTTCTCTTCTCTAATTCTCATTAACATAAGAAAATATATAAAACTTACATTTTTACAATTTAACATTAACTACATAAACCTTTCCCAAATCTTCATGTATTTTTGTTATGTTCTGGGAGAACTCCTGTGCTCTACCTTCTGCTTCAATAGCTAGCTTTTCATTTGTATCCATTATATCTAGGATCTATCCTAACAAACAGTTTCCATTTCTGTACCAGCTAAGATACTTTCAGCTTAGAGAAATAGAAATTGGCTCATTTATGTCTCCTAGCTCCCATTTGTCACATTGTTTTGCTTTTTTGTCTGTCTTTGGTGTCTGCATGCTTTTAAGTCTGTTTTTCCTCATAGTTTTAAAATGGCAGCCAGTCCACTTTGAGGCTAAATACTTTCATTTCAAGTTCAGAAAGAATGAGAGATGAAAACAAATTGGCAAAACAAAAGCAAAAAAAAGTCACCCAAATAATCCTGGAGCATGAACTATAAAGCCCCCCACTAAACCTGATTGCAAAGTGAAGACACCTTGCTAAAATGTAGGATGAAATAATTAGTATAGATGAATGCAAGGCTCATCCTAGGAAAAAGAACGGGTTTGTCTTCCCCACAGTCACATGGAGAAATAACTGAACAAATGTGTTTCTCTGTGAGAAGATAAAACAGCAAAGCAAGTATGGGTGATGATCAGGCAAGCAACACTCACATTCTTAGCTTTTTTAAAAAGGTGACTCTTCTTGTTTTCTTGTTTCTAGATTAAGATATCCCCTTATTTCCTTGGTTTTATTAATTATACTCATTTTTAAATCTTAGCATCCTATTTATTTTAGATTTTATTTATTTATTTGACAAACAGAGATCACAGGTAGGCAGAGAGGCAGGCAGAGAGAGAGGAGGAAGCAGGCTTCCTGACGAGCAGAGAGACCGATGAGGGGCCCCATCCCAGGACTCTGGGATCATGACCTGAGCAGAAGGCAGAGGCTTTAACCCACTGAGCCACCCAGGTGCCCGTTAGCATCCTATTTATTGAGATTTTTTTTGTTTATATTGCTTTTTTGTTTTATTTTTCCTCAGAAGTCTGTTGATTTGTTTCATATTGGCCTTTGATTGTATAATCAATTGGTAACTACTCATCGCTGCCAGTGTTTTTTTTTTTTTTTTTTTTTTAATTTTTTATTTTTGATAAACATATATTTTTATCCCCAGGGGTACAGGTCTGTGAATCAACAGGTTTACACACTTCACAGCACTCACCAAATCACATACCCTCCCCAATGTCTATAATCCCACCCCCTTCTCCCAAACCCCCTCCCCCCGGCAAAGGAGAAAAGCCAAAGACCTATGCACCAGGGGTTGTTGGATTTCAGAAATTCCATATAATAGCAAAAACCAAAGAACTGATGACATTTCTTCTATAATAGCTCCTCAGAAGAACAATACATTTCTAACCAAAAAAGAGATATGGCTAAATTTGAGGAAGCACCCACTCAAAGGAATAGTAACAGAAAGCAGAATTTAAAAAGCAAAGAAAGATGGAAGTAGAAAAGTAGGTACAGAGCCAAAACAGTTTACAATCATAGAAAGAAGGGGATTTCAAAGTAGAGGTGAAAAAATCAATAATGCCAAATGCTATGTAGATTGACTTTGGAAATCATGATGTTCATTTAAAGCAGCATTTCACATGATGGTGGCCAGAGAGTCCATTTGTAAAGAAGTTAAAGACAAAGTAATTACAAAGAAGTGAAAAATAGCATTTACCATCAACAAACGTGAAATATCTGGCAATAAGAGAGTCTGGATGGTAGCCTGATGGGGGTAAAAAAAATACTGTACTTAGAACAAGACAAAAGTCTACTGAAATGTGGTAGTCGAGAAGGAAAGAATGGAGGAGACACATGTCTAAAATATGAGTTAAGAAAGAGTAGTGTTGAGTATTTAAAGCCTCAGGAAAGGCTTTGGACAGACATTTCCCATAAAGCATGTATGTAATACATAAGAATCACTACAGTTTTGGGGTGCCTGGGTGGCTCAGTGGGTTAAGCTTCTTCCCTCGGCTCAGGTCATAGTCTCAGGGTCCTGGGATCCAGCCCCTCATCGGGCTCTCTGCTTGACAGCAGGCCTGCTCCCCCTCCCTGCCCAGTCTGCTTCTCTGCCTACTTGTGACTTCTCTATCAAATAAATAAATACATAGAATCTTTTTACAAAAACCACTACAGTTTTATTATATACTAGGGAAACTTTTCAGAATGCAACTGGGATTCTTTATTGTGATAGACATGACCCCAGATTGTCCAGGCCACCCAGGCCATATGGTCCTGTACTAATACATCACAAAAGTTTCCAGCAGAGGTTAGATTTAATCTATCAGTGACAGCTAATTGGTAACCAGACTTCTCTTCTATTTTTCCTTAGTGCTCCTTTTCCAGGCCTCCTTTGGAATTCTGTTGGTTTGAGATCTAGCAATGATGGATTATGAGAAATGATATGACCCCTTCCAGAACTGGCCCATAAAAATCTCCTACATGCCCTCCTCCATATTCTTTCCCATTTGGTGGTTTGAGTTTCTTTGAAAGCCTAATGTTAATATGATGGATCCATTAGAATGAATTACAATGGACTATGAATAAATGATGTAAAATTCATGTTTGGAGCTGTGGGTTAATTAGAAAGAATCTTCTACTTGTTGTGGAGACATTACATATTTGGAAGCTGGTTGAGCAGCTATTTTTATTATACAAATACAGAGTTCTTCTCAATATAATACTTCAGAAAGTTACTACTAGTGTATTGAAATAAATATAGAGCAAAATCCTATTAACTATTTAGGTGACAAGGAATAATATGGAAAACACAGGTTAATCTTGAAAAACAAAATGAACACCTTGCTTTGAATATAGGAGAAGCAAAGGGCAGAAGAGTACAGAGAAAGGATAACACTGGCCAAGAGCAGGAGACATAATTTAAAGCCAAATGATTTTCATTTATTCATCCTGCTGAGGTAGACTGAGATTAAAGTTATTACTAAAATAATCACAATTTAAAAATTTATTCTACAGGTGTGGATATTTTTATTTGATTGCATTTTGTTTCTTAAATTACTAATATCTGAAACACCAGCTCCATCTCATACTGTTGATAATTTTGGTATAACCTGGTAGAAAAAATTAAACCTAAAGTTACATCAATACTTTTGTAAGCCTGGAGGGGAACCCTGTAACAATAACTTAAACACTACAAACACATGGTGGTGGTGGTGGTGGAGGGGCTGATAGGAAACTATACCTCAACTATGCGAGGTACATAGTCACCAAATAGAGTATTATATTCCATCTTATATGTTAAAAATAGCTATCAAGTCAATCTCAAAAGTCTACATACTGTATGATTCCAACTATATGATATTCTGGAAAAGGTAAAGCTGTAAAGATAGTAAAAAAATCAGTGGTTGCCAGGGGGAGGAAAGGACACAGCACAAAGACTGTTATAGCAGTTAAATTACTCTGTATGTATAATGGTGGACACATGCCATTATAAATTTGTCAAACCCCATGGAATGAACAACACCAGGAGTGAACCATATGTAAAGTATGGACTTTCTGTGATAATGATGTGTCCACGTAAGTTAGTCACTTGTAGCAAATGTACTTTTTTGGGGCCAGAGGAAGGGATGTTTATAGAAAACTGTGGGAGAGGGGTGTGGCAGGTGTACGGGAAATAGAATTTTCTACTCAATTTTGTTGTGAACCTAAAACTGCTCTAAAAATACTCTATTAAAATATTTTTAAATGCATGGCAAATAAAAACATGAATTGAAGCATTTCAAAAAGCTGCCAATAGGACAGAATTTTAATAGAGGCTTAAAATATTCAATAGTTTACCAAACCAGTAGGTGTCTCTCATGCTCTATATATTTTTAAAATATATAATAATCTCAAAAACAAATGCATGTGTAAAAGAGAAAACAGTATAATAATTAGGAAAGTAAAAATAATTACATTTTCTTCAGTTTATTTGTGGTTAAGAGGGCAGGTTTGCACAAACAGCATACTATATTTTCAATAGAGTGACAGCTTAGACAATCCTTGACTTCTGTAACACATTTGGAGATCTCCCATTTCACATTTGTAAGCACATCACTTCTGTTAAAATTAATGGAGCACCATACAAATTTAGCAGCAGTTTGGAAAACATTAGAAATGACCTATGATCCATGCATATATTCCTTAAGATGCCTGTCACATTTAATCAAGGTCATCATATTTCACTGATGCATGCCATTGTTAATTTCTTTTTCTCTACATGTCTCATTTCATAAATCATCTGTCAAACTAAACAGACACAATTACATCCATAAAATTCACAAGCATTTATGAGGTTATGAAAAAGGGTCTGTTTTCAAGTGAAGAGACATTTTTGTTTACCCATTAAGTGCCTAAATACATGGACTTGATTCCAAATTCTATCACCAACACTCATGACGACATGCACTTAGAGACATAGTGTGAAGGAGTTAGAGTAGACACCAAATATTTAGATAAAAATTAAAATGGAATTAAATACATGTCTTTAAAGAAGCAAAGAATGAAACATGAATGTGCAATTTTTAAGATAAGGACACAAAATTAGAAAAGAAGTCATTCTTTTTCTTTACAAGAGCAGCATTTTTCAGCCTTTCATAGGGGCCCATTACAAAGTTTAACTAAAAGTGATTTTCTAGAGGGGAGGAGTCAAGATGGCGGAGAAGTAGCAGGCCGAGACTACTTCAGCTAGCCGGAGATCAGCTAGATAGCTTATCTAAAGATTGCAAACACCTGAAAATCCATCGGCAGATCAAAGACAAGAACAGCAATTCTGGAAACAGAAAAACCACTTTCTGAAAGGTAGGACCAACGGAGAAGTGAATCCAAAGCGACGGGAAGATAGACCCCGGGGGGAGGGGCCGGCTCCCGGCAAGCGGCGGAGCAACGGAGCACAAAATCAGGACTTTTAAAAGTCTGTTCCGCTGAGGGACATCGCTCCAGAGGCTAAACCAGGGTGAAGCCCACGTGGGGTCAGCGTGGCCTCAGGTCCCGCAGGGTCACAGAAAGATCAGGGGTGCCTGAGTGTCGCAGTGCTTATGGGTATTGGAACGGGAAAGCCGGCTACAGAGACAGAGCCCACAGTAAGCTTGCAGCTCGGTGTTACCTTGAACCGGTCGCAGGCTCGGTGAGCTCAGAGCGCAGCCGGAGGTCAGGCAGACGGGAGTAACTGGGCGCTGTTCTCTGAGGGCGCACTGAGGAGTGGGGCCCTGGGCTCTCGGCTCCTCCGGGCCTGAGACCAGGAGGCCGCCATTCGTATTCCCGTCCTCCGGAACTCTACTGAAGGCGCTCAGGGAACAAAAGCTCCTGAAAGCAAACCTGAGCGGATTACTCACCCCGGCCCCTGAACAAGAACCATATGATACTCTCAATAGATGCTGAAAAAGCATTTGACAAAGTACAGCATCCCTTCCTGATCAAAACTCTTCAAAGTGTAGGGATAGAGGGCACATACCTCAATATCATCAAAGCCATCTATGTAAAACCCACCGCAAATATCATTCTCAATGGAGAAAAACTGAAAGCTTTACCGCTAAGGTCAGGAACACGGCAGGGATGTCCATTATCACCACTGCTATTCAACATAGTACTAGAGGTCCTAGCCTCAGCAATCAGACAACAAAAGGAAATTAAAGGCATCCAAATCGGCAAAGAAGAAGTCAAATTATCACTCTTCGCAGATGATATGATACTATATGTGGAAAACCCAAAAGACTCCACTCCAAAACTGCTAGAACTTATACAGGAAATCAGTAAAGTGTCAGGATATAAAATCAATGCACAGAAATCAGTTGCATTTCTCTACACCAACAGCAAGACAGAAGAAAGAGAAATTAAGGAGTCAATCCCACTTACAATTGCACCCCAAACCATAAGATACCTAGGAATAAACCTAACCAAAGAGACACAGAATCTATACTCAGAAAACTCTAAAGTACTCATGAAAGAAATTGAGGAAGACACAAAGAAATGGAAAAATGTTCCATGCTCCTGGATTGGAAGAATAAATACTGTGAAAATGTCTATGCTACCTAAGCAATCTACACATTTAATGCAATTCCTATCCAAGTACCATCCATCTTTTTCAAAGAAATGGAACAAATAATTCTAAAATTTATATGGAACCAGAAAAGACCTCGAATAGCCAAAGGGATATTGAAAAAGAAAGCCAACGTTGGTGGCATCACAATTCCGGACTTCAAGCTCTATTACAAAGCTGTCATCATCAAGACAGCATGGTACTGGCACAAAAACAGACACATAGATCAATGGAACAGAATAGAGAGCCCAGAAATAGACCCTCAAATCTATGGTCAACTAATCTTCGACAAAGCAGGAAAGAATGTCCAATGGAAAAAAGACAGCCTCTTCAATAAATGGTGCTGGGAAAGTTGGACAGCCACATGCAGAAAAATGAAACTGTACCATTTCCTTACACCACACACAAAAATCGACTCAAAATGGATGAAGGACCTCAATGTGCGAAAGGAATCCATTAAAATCCTTGAGGAGAACACAGGCAGCGACCTCTTCGACCTCAGCCACAGCAACATCTTCCTAGGAACAACGCCAAAGGCAAGGGAAGCAAGAGCAAAAATGAACTATTGGGATTTCATCAAGATCAAAAGCTTTTGCACAGCAAAGGAAACAGTTAACAAAATCAAAAGACAACTGACAGAATGGGAGAAGATATTTGCAAACGACATATCAGATAAAGGACTAGTGTCCAGAATCTATAAAGAACTTAGCAAACTCAACACCCAAAGAACAAATAATCCAATCAAGAAATGGGAAGAGGACATGAACAGACATTTGCAAAGAAGACATCCAGATGGCCAACAGACACATGAAAAAGTGCTCCATATCACTCGGCATCAGGGAAATACAAATCAAAACCACAATGAGATATCACCTCACACCAGTCAGAATGGCTAAAATCAACAAGTCAGAAAATGACAGATGCTGGCAAGGATGCAGAGAAAGGGGAACCCTCCTACACTGCTGGTGGGAATGCAGGCTGTTGCAGCCACACTGGAAAACAGCATGGAGGTTCCTCAAAATGTTGAAAATAGAACTGCCCTATGACCCAGCAATTGCACTATTGGGTATTTACCCTAAAGATACAAACGTAGTGATCCAAAGGGGCATGTGCACCCGAATGTTTATAGCAGCAATGTCCACAATAGCCAAACTATGGAAAGAACCTAGATGTCCATCAACAGATGAATGGATCAAGAAGATGTGGTATATATACACAATGGAATACTATGCAGCCATCAAAAGAAATGAAATCTTGCCATTTGCTACAACATGGATGGAACTAGAGCGTATTATGCTTAGCGAAATAAGTCAAGCAGAGAAAGACAACTATCATATGATCTCCCTGATATGAGGAAGTGGTGATGCAACACGGGGGCTTAAGTGGGTAGGAGAAGAATAAATGAAACAAGATGGGATTGGGAGGAAGAAAAAACCATAAGTTACTCTTAATCTCACCAAACAAACTGAGCGTTGCTGGGGGAAGGGGGTTTGAGAGAAAGGGGTGGGATTATGGACATTGGGGAGGGTATGTGCTTTGGTGAGTGCTGTGAAGTGTGTAAACCTGGTGATTCACAGACCTGTACCCCTGGGGATAAAAATATATGTTTATAAAAAAAAATAAAAAATTTAGAAATAGGAAAAAAAAGGTGATTTTCTAAATTGTAGTTATAACTCAAATGATAAAAATATTTTATTAAATCTTGGTTTAAAGAATGACAGAAAGCTTCCAACTTAATAGGCCTTGTTTAGGCCTTGTTTTCCAAAATCTAAAATTAAAAACTATTGTTTATTAGAACATGAAGATAATTACCAATTGTGGGCTCAAAATTCTACCTGGCTCAGTTAAATTTTTGTTGTCACATGGCTAAGGAATAAACTGCTTTTTGAGAAGGAGCACAAGCAGTGGGAGCAGGAGAGGGAGAAGTAGGCTCTCCACTGAGCAAGGGGCCTGGTGTGGGATGTGGGACTGATCCCAGGACTCTGGGATCATGAACTGAGCCAAAGACAGATGCTTAACTTACTGAGTCACTCAGGCACACCTAAAGAATAAACTATTAACACTCATATTTCATCTTAGAGTCTCATATAAAGTAGGCAAAAGAATAAGATGTTCTTGCCCAACTTAACATCACAAGAGACTCCACAGAAGGGGAAAGCAAAACCAGCTACACAGAATCCTATAGGAAAATTTGTGGAGGAAAATTCACTCCACTACTAACGTATTTTTAGTCCTAAAGTAACTAGAAAAGGAAGAACAAAGTAAGCACAAAATTAATAGAATGAAGAAAATGAGAAAGATAACTGTAGAAACAAAGGAAATAGAGAATAAAAAAATAGAAAAATCAACAAAACTATAATTTGTTTTTATAAGATTAATAAATTAGCTAGTCTAGAAAAAAAAGACAATTCAAATAAATAAAATCAGAAATGAATAGGAGACAGTAAAACTGATGCCACGTAAATAGAAAGGATTGTAAATGACTGGTATGAAAAATTTCATCTCAACAAATTGGATAATCTCAAGAAATGGATAAATTTCTAGAAACACACAATCTACCAATACTGATTCATAAAAAAATAAACAAACAAAATGTGACCAGACCTACAACTGATAAGATCTTTATTTGAAAACTACAAGAAAGGATAAAATGGACATGTCCTTACAATTGCAGGTCAACTTCCTTCCAAGCTGTACTCTGTTAAATACAAAGTATGTTGCATTTATATTATTTCCATCATTTCCAGATGTATTTCTATCTGTTTCCACAAATCTACCTCAGGATAAGTTTCTTTCCTTCTGGCACTGATTCCACCTGGTTTACTACCTAAAGTGAATGGAACAATCATACTTATTTTTCTCCCATTTCTCTATGACAAGTGTAGGATGCTGAAAACACTGACTTGATCTCTCGTCCTCTATCTTTTTCATGTCAGCACAATGACCTCTCTGGAGCTTATATTCCAGGCCCTTTGTAGGTCAATGTATGCCCTGACCAAGATGTGGAAAAGCTTGTTCTGATCCTCGCTACAGTGACACACAGAAGGTGCCACTTTAGGTAACTACTCTCTGACATCACCACAATGACTCCCTCCTTCTATAAACACTGTGGGTTGAGGTCTGGAATGGGTGGAGAAAGCTGTGTAGCACCTGAATAGTCCATCCACCAGATCTCCCTGTCAGTAATTTATCCTAAATTGAACTCTGTGTAAATGTTATGATATGGCTTGTTTCATTTTTCTGTCTCAAAGTGCCTTTTCAGTCTGGAAGATACTTTACTGTCCCTCCTCCACCTTTTAACAGCAAATATCACAAATAAAAATGTGTATTAAGGTGTCTTGCACTACAAAATAATTTATATAAGCTGTGGGTTATTTGATGATCTTAATTATCTTTTGCATAATTACTTATTACAATACAATAAAAAATTACCAAGCATTATTAATCTTCACACATCAGTTGTTGCCACAAGTATGATATTTTAGGAAAATTATACCGAGTACATTTCCGTTACTAATGATACCAATGTGTTTTGAGAATATAAAGATATGGTGGGTTTACTCTAGAAACAGCACTTCAAAATGTACTAAACATGAGTCTCTTTTTAGGAGTAAGCATGAATTGCTTTAATTTTAAATATTTAAGATCATATGATAGTCAGTGGCTAGCTCTATATCTCTTTTCTAGAGTCTAAGAGCTAGACTCTTGAAAACTTCCCTTTAGACTAAAAGATCTGTGATTATAAAGTAACATAGTTGCAGAATATACAAAAATATGCACTGCTTTCTGTAAGGGATTATTTTGGATTTTTTTTATCAACTCTATTTTATGGATTCCAACTATACATTATCTTCAGTTTTATATATAAAATTAAATACTGAAGTTGTCATATTTCAAATTCATTTAGATACTTCTTACTCATTTCATTGTTCCAACTTAAATATTTGCTATTACTTTATTTTCCAAATACATCATTTCAAACAGCTATATCTAGGTGAAATTACATACTCAAGTTGTAATCTTATGATAATCATTTTAGATTTGACTGTTTATTTTTGACATCATAATTGAGTGCCTTCAATCAAATTTCTATCATTATTTCTTTGTGAGTAAAATTAATTTTATATTTTTTTCTCTGAAGTAGTTTGAAATTCAAGTATAACACAAGAGTCTAAACTACAAAATTTTTACATATTAGGAAAATTATAAGTACTATAAACCTTTTAATTATTACAATAACTTACTTTAAGTGATAGGTATATCTAAAACCATGTATCTTTAATGCATTATGAACCTTATTTTTTTGTAACACAAATCACTGCAATTATGGAAATGATAACGGTATTGGAGATATGTCTATTATTATTCTATACTACATTCTGTGTGTCATTCATAGTGTTAATCGTGTTTCATTACCTGATAAAATACTTAAAACAACTGAGTTAAAATAACACTTTTTCAAAATAAACACACACACACGCACATGCTCTACCCTTTTAGTAAGTTTCTATACAGTACAGTATTGTCAAATATAACCACAATATTGTAGAGTAGATCTCTAGAATTTCTTTATCTTGCATAATTGAAATTTTATGCTCATTGAAAAGCAACTTCTTATTTTCCTCCCCTACAGCTCCTGACAACCACTTTACCTTCTGCTTTTATGACTGACTAGATACCTCATGTAAGTGGAAACATGCAGCGTTGTCCTTACGTGACTGGTTTATTTCATGTAGCATAATGACCTCCAGGTTCACCCATGTTATTGCAAATGACAGGACCTCCTTCTTTTTCTAAGGCTAAATAATATTCTATTGTAAGTATTATCGTAATCCATTCAGCCCTTGGTGAATATTTAGGTTGCTTCCACATTTGGCTATTGTGAATAATGCTGCAATGAACATGGGAGAGCAAATATCTCTGAGATCCTGATTTCAATTATTTTAGATAAATATCCAGAAGTAGGAATGCTGGATCATATGGCAGTTCTAGTTTTAATTTTTTGAGGAACTTACATACTTAAAGTCAGCACCATTTTACAATCCCACCAATGGTGTACAAGAGTTTCAATTTCTCCATATCCTTGCCAATAATTTTTTTAGTTTTTATTTTCTGTTGGCCAATAACACCTCCTCAGATATGTAGTTTGCAATTATTTTGTCCCATTCTTCCAGTGCCCTTTTACTCTTTAACATATTCCTGTGTGAAAATCACTGTGTTGATTTTTCTAGGTCACAGTGTAATATTCTAATATATAGATTCAGCTTATCATTTTTTTTGAATGGTAAGTTAACTATATTTCTCTTCTATTATTTTAGTTATCTTCATATACAACCATAGTTATGTTGCATCTCCTTAGCAAGTGTTTCTCTAAAACCTATTAATATGTTAATTGTTATATGATAGCAAAGCAAGCCAAGAATAGCATGACTTTTCCAAGGAGGAAATTTACTTCAAAATGGAGAGACAACCGATTTTTTCTGGATAAATTATTACCTTAATACTACAAAAACTAAAGTATTATTTTAATGTAATCCAATTCAAATATGCCAAATGGATATTTATTGTTATTTTTAAAAATTATGAAAATATTTCTAATATTAACCTGGAAAGGAGAAAAGGTAATTAAAAACAAACCATAATATAAACAATAAAGAGGAGCAACAAGAAACTAGTTAAATATAAATCAAAATAATAAGATTATAATATATCAATTGTAATATTAATCAACATATAACATTAGCCTTTAAAAAGATTGTTATAATGGGGCGCCTGGGTGGCTCAGTGGGTTAAAGCCTTTGCCTTCGGCTCAGGTCATGATCCCAGGGTCCTGGGATCAAGCCCTGCAATGGGCTCTCTGCTCAGCAGGGAGCCTGATTCCTCCTCTCTCTCTGCTGCTTCTTTGCCTACTTGTGATCTCTGTCTGTCAAATAAATAAATAAAATCTTAAAAAAAAAAGATTGTTATAATCTTAATAAGAATAACCATTCACAGACAGTGGTATATGTAAAATCTAAGTATTATAAAAAGGAGGTGACTGTCCAGCCATTTTTTATTTAAAATTTTTAGGATTTAAATTTTTAATATTTCTTTTCTATAATCACACTGATGTTAATTAACAAAATGATAAAATGATATTAACCTAAAGTTATCATCTAATTAGTTTCAGAGAGAAAAGAAGCTCAATTTCAGTTATGCTAAAAAAGTAACTGTCTTTGGTAGACACCTTCCAGTGTTTAGATTTACACATCTTTATTATATCCAAATAAAAATTAAAGATCAACACCATGTCAAAAATGTCCATTGACTAGAAACTAGAAATTTACTTGTGAAATTCAGTTTGAGTAATGACTCTGAAGGAGAATGAAGTGAGGAGGTACTCCTAGGATCTTTATCTATAATATTCCATTATATAACTCATATCCTGAATATGTTATGATAAAATAATTTTATCTCTTCATTTTAGGTTGATACATAGAGTTTTTATTATTATTTGCAATTTTTATTTAAAGTGTAAATTTTTTTTTCAAAATTGTAGTAGGATGAATAATTGGCCCTACAAATGTTTCCATATCCTAAACCCTAGAACCTGTGAGTATCTTACCTTACATGGCGAAAGTAACTTCGCAGATATGATTAAGAGATGGGGCCATTGCCCTGAATTATCTAGATAGACTCACATAATTAAAAGGGTACATATAAGAGAAAGTCAAGAAGGTCACAGAGAAGGCAGTGTGATAACAAAAGCAGAGGGAAAGAAGACATTTGATGGAAACAGAGCTCAAAGTGAGCTAAGAAATGTAGGTAGCCTCTAAAAGCTAGAAAAAAGGCAAGGAAACAGACTGGATTCTTCTTAGAACCTCCAGAAGAAAGGTTGCTTGCCGACTCATTCAGACTTCTAACTTCCACAACTATAAATTTGTGTTGATTTAATACAGAAGCAATATATAACCAATACAAAACTATATCTGAATATGTATAAGCAAGCATAAACATGAACACACTATAAGTAGCTGTTTGTATACACATTCACAAGCATATATGCATAAAAACAACAATCATTCTGCTTGAATGACCATGCAAGCTCACTTGACTTTGTCCAAGTGTGTGTATGTGTGTTTACTTTGTAATTAAGAAAATGGACTACAACTTCAGGGTTTCCTTCTATCTGCCATCCTAACATCTCATCTCCTAGTACCTTCAAGAAGGAAGAGGAAGGGAAAGAAGAGGAGGAAGTGTGGCAGGGAGGAATGTGAAGAGGAGGCAGAAGGAGTAAACAAAGCAAAATCCTTTAATCCATTATTTAACACTTAAAGACCTGTTTAATTGAAGATGTTTAAATCAGTGTACAACAGTCATAATCTATAAATAACTACTTATCAGTGTCTTCCCCGATTTTCATAGATAAAATATAAAATGAGGAAAGCATAGAGCATTCTATTTGAAATTGAGGTTAGCAATCTCGTAACAGGAAAGAAAGAAGAGATTGTACATGGACAATAAACTTGATAGACTTCATAAATTTCCCTTGGGTTGACTATGTTTGCTTCAATTGGCCCATAACAAATACATGCTCCTGATTAAAATATTTTTTCATGCAGCTGCAAAGCAGTCTGCTTCATCAGAATTATGAAGATTTCTTTTTAATTCAGCTGACTTACTATGAAAGGACATTTTCTACAGAGAACACACTAATTGAAGCATCACGACATAGTTCCTATTTAAAACCTTTCTATGTCTCATAGTATTGGATATGTCTATACATATGTGGCAGTTTCTCAATAAATATCTTTTAATTTTTAAGTAAAAGACTAACCACATAACATTTTAAATGTCTGAAGAATTCACTTTTGTTATTTTCCCTTAATTTGTATATTGGTTTTACTCACTACTGTTCTCAATAGCTCATCAAAAGATAATAGTTGTCTCCCATGAAACATTTTATAAGAACAATAATATGTTTTTGAATTAGAGAATGAATAATTATGAAGTCTTTAGTTTATAAAGAAAGAATTAAACCCATCCAATATCTGCCAGATCAAGAGAATTATGGGATTTCAGCAATTTACACAAGCTTGGGTAAATTTAGAGGCACAAGCAGGGAACTTAAGAAACTTGTAAATAGATCATACATGGATTACTGAAAGTTCCAGCCACATTTGTAATATACAAAAGAAAATTCTGAAATAAGGTCAGAATAACCAAAAAACATATTTGAAAATGGAAGAAAATTAAGTCTCTATAGTTAAAATTAATAGAAAATATAAATCAGCTTGATGTAGAGTTTCAAACTTAGGGATCATGACTTGCAGAGATGTAGAGTAATTCATATAGTAGCTGTCCCTTCCCATAAATGTTATGTACCACACTGTATTAGGTTTTCTGTGACATTTTGCCAACTATTAACAGAAAAAAAACAAACAAAACAAACAAAAATTAAAACTAAAATAAGAGGCGTAATCATCTTTTGAAAGTAAGGGAAGACGCCCCCTTCCCCTCCTTTTTCTAAGAGTATTTACGTAAGAAACTTACATAAGAAAACTTAGAATTGTAAGTAATTTCTCTTTTCTTTGAAATGCATATAAATTATTTGAAAATAAAATGGGACTTTTGTAAGTTTTGTGACCAAGAATGTCTTTCTTAAAAACCCAGGAGCTATCACTTTGAAATGTAAACATGCAGGAATACAGGACCCCTATTTTTCAATTTGGGAGGCAATTAGGAGCTGAACTTCAATAGGTGCCTTGCTCCAGGAGGCAAAACTCATATAAAGATGTGAGAAGTTCATTTTTCCTGTGGATAGACTCAATAAGCTAACTTAGGTGGTCACCCTAATTACCATGTAAATTTATGTAAACTATGTGTGACAGATAGTGCTATCAGGTCCTCTTACCTGAGAACTACCTATTCTTCAATCATTAAACCATTTATGTAATGGGTTGCATATGCTTCCCCACATAAGGGAGGGAGATTCCTTTCTGTCTGTTCAGTCTCTGTGAATTGCCTGTGATATGCATCACACATTCTAGTTTAATGCTTATTCAATAATAGAAGTATTTTCTTTTGCTACTACATTTATGGAAAGGAAAACATTACACTAAAATAAAACTACGGACCAATTCCTTTGATAAACATAGATGCAAAACAATACCAGAGGCACAATCCATGGAAGAAAGAATTGATAAACTGAACCTCATTAAACTTAATAATTTCTTCTCTATGAAAGACACTGTTGAGAAAATGAAGACATACCACAGGATGAGAGAAACTATTACAATTACTATTTACAAAAGACACATCTGGTGAAGGAATGTTATCTAAAATATAGAATGAACTCTTAAAACTCAACAATAAGAAGTAGCTGAGTGACTCAGTCAATTTAGTGTCTGCCTTTAGCTAAGGTCATGATCCTAAAACTGCTTTTAAAATATTTAAATACATATATAGCATAACCATAAATCAGGAAATAATACTGATAATCAGATTACCACCTAATCTATAAACTCCATTCAAATTTTATCTCCCATCCAATAAATAACTTTATAGTAAAAGGATGAACCCAGGATCCTACCTAGTATTCACTGCCATGTGTCCTTAGCCACCTTCAATCGGGAACAATTCTTCAGTCTTTTCAAATTTTCCATATTTTAATATTCTGAAGACTACAAGGTTGTCACTTTGTTGAGTTTTTCAGTTTAGGTTTTTCTGATGTCTCTCCTTACCCTCCCTTTGCTTAGATTCTTATTATGAATTTTTGATAGGAATATCAGAGAAGGATAATTCTTTTCATTGTATCTTACCAGAACTGTATTTTTCATTATATTTTATCAGGTGATGTAAGATTTTGATTTCTTCCATTACTGGTGATGTTCATTTTGGCCACATGGTTAAGGTGGCATCTGCCAGGCTTCTCCAGAGTAAATTACCAATTTCATTTCTATTATTAATGAATATACTGTGAGGAGATACCCTGAAACTAGACAAAGTCCTATCTCATACCTTGATCCAACAATTTTAGCAACCATTGATGACTTTTCCCTTGTCAGCTGTAACTATTTTGGTTGCTACTTGGTGGTTCTCTAATTCCACTGGTTTTTAAATATTTTACTAGCTGGCATTCTACAATAAGAATTTTTTATTTTCCCTCATTGATCTATTCATTTATTTATATGAGTACAGACTTAGGAATCTTACTTTATTCTATAGATTATAATCTGCCATTGTTACTGCATATGTTGATATTCAAATTCTGTATTTGGTAAGTATATCCCATGCAAAGTTGCTTCTTTATTGTCCTAACATGGTTATACCATTCCTCAAGCACTTTTTACTTTCTGGACACATACACACATACATCCATATGTTATTGTCTATTTATATCTTTGTTGACTTCTTTTATAAATTTTTTATAGCCAAAACATAAATTCTTCACAACAAAGGATGCTGCTTCTTAATCCTTTGTGTTTATAACAGATAACTTCACCTAGTGGTTTGCTTGTAGAGACATTTGGCACATGGTATCTGATTTAGTGGCTTTGCTGAAGTGTTTTTTAAGGCAGAGGAGAGCAAAGATCTAGATTTATATTCATCCTATTTTTGGCCTCACTTCTGATGCTGAATCCACTAGTAGTAGTGTAGAGACCAATGAAAAGGGAAAGGTGCAGGTGGTGGCGTTTAAAAATATATACCACTGTTCACCTGATTGCTTCCTCTTCTTATCTCTTAAGAAAAAAAAGGGGGGGGAGGGAAGAAAGAATGAAGGGAGGGATATAAATGTAGAAGTACAAACTAGTAGTTAAATACATCCTAAATTTTTAAAGTCTATTTGCCAAAAGTGTAAAATACTGTTTTATCTTTGAGTGAGATGGAGATATCAGGAACCAGAAAGAATATAGATTCATCAGGGATTCTGAGATTCAGAAATGAAAGCTGACATGTCAGTCACAAGGAGCAGACAAAGCCACTGACAGTATCTGAGGATTTAAGGGCCAAGTACCCTCTATGAGGTTCATTTAAAGCTGTTCAAGATGAATCTTTAACAAAGGTCTTTCTCAAAGATTATAACCAATTTCCTCCTGGAAAATTTTTAAACAAATTTCTTATTATTTCTACGTGAGAAAATACTCATGATTTGTATTAATTTTCCAGAAAGGCTTAATATCATGTACCATCAGATAAATAACTAATAAATACCTCATTTTTTCAAATGTTATTCTTTTATATAAACTCAACAGTGAGCATAGTTGATTTTATGTTAATAAAATAAAACCAATAGTTTCACAAGCTGTGAATAACTGGGTGATTTAAAACATTCATAATGTATGACTATTTTAAAATTATGCTCTATCCTTGACTTCAATACAACTGTCTTTTCAAATTCAGACACGTCTTTAATATAAACTGGGTATTGAAAATTACATCCAAACTTCCCTGTGAATGCATGTTTCTCCAATATTTCTTTTGTTTAGAATATGTTTAAAAATGTTAGTGTGAATTTAAAAATATAAAAAGACAACACATACAGAGTAAAAATATGTTGGAGGTATTATGACTATTGTTTCATAAAAAAATGCTAGTACATAAAAGATAAGTAAACCATGCCATAAGACATCATACTGTCCTACAAAGAAAATATCTATTAGAAAACTATTGATTTTCTCTTTAAATTAAAAAAAAATAAGTTTATTCTGCTTTGTCATAATTTCTTGATTTCATTCCCAGAAAGATAGCTCCGTTTGGTACACAGATCTCTCACGTTACACACTGATACAGAGTTAGGTTTCTAAACTGCAGCCAACTGAATTGGGATTTGGAGTTAACCTTTAACACAGCAGGAGTACATGCTTCAGTACATTTTCCTCCATTGGCATAGGACAATTCTGTGATGCTGTTTTCCTACAAATTATTTCTTTAAGAGTTTCATTTCAAATACTCAAAAATCAGTAGAAATTAATAAGCTAGTTAATATGGTAATAACATTATAAACAAAGCAACTGAATAAGCTTGGCATACCAAATCGGTATACATGCAGGGCGCATTTACTTTGTACATGCCTTGCTGCTTCATATCTTATTTTTTTTTTAATTAAACTTTGTGGTCCGTATCTTAAACTTCGATGTTTTGTGTACTCCATTTTAGTTTCCAAAGATGATCCTTCTTTTTCCTATCACCATAATGCAGTTATCCTAAAACACACCTTCTAGGTTTTAAAAAAGTATTCTTCATTGTCAGCATCCGTACACTTTCCAAGATGGTGTTGTCTTTTTTTTTTTTTTTTAAGATTTTACTTATTTATTGACAGACAGAGATCACAAGTAGGCAAAGAGGCAGGCAGAATGAGAGGGAGAAGCAGACTCCCTGCCAAGCAGAGAGCCCAATGCAGGGCTTGATCCCAGGACCCTGGGATCATGACCTGAGCCAAAGGCAGAGGCCTTAATCCACTGAGCCACCCAGGTGCCTTGATAGTGGGTTGTCTTTTTATCACACAATGGAAAGTAGAATTTTCTCAGAATAAAGGTTTTCATTATACATCCCTAAGTATTAGAATATCTTTCTCTAATTGGAATATCTCTTTTGGAATACCTCTAATTATGGGAATATTTTTCCTTTATTTTGAAGAATATTTAATAATTCAGTATGTGTTCAGTCTGGCCATTGTTGGAAGGCAATGCTTAAAAGGGTCAACTTCTATTGTGTAATTTTTAATTTCATCAAGTACCCCTAACCCAATATCCACCTCCACCCAATTAGTATTAGAATTTCTTAGCTAAGAAAATTACTTTAGCTAACCAATAGTTTTGGCAGAATTCTAGTAAAGTAATACACATTAAATGGAAATATTAAAAGCATACAACATCATCCTATAGTTTTCCCTCTCAGCAAACAGATAATAATGAACTTATTCAAATTAATATGTAGCTGGTAACCTGCAAAACAAATTAAGAGTGTAAAGAATATATTGAAGCTAAACCGAAATAATAATGTAAATATGGATGGAAACAAACAGTGTAAATATGGATGGAAAAGCTAAAGGGAAAAAGATTTTTCAATTTGCTTGGCAGTTTTGCCTTAGAATAATCCTCAATTTTATTATTACATTTTAAGTGTTCGGTTTTCAGGCTAATGCAAAGGATATGGGATACCCTATTTGGTCTATACACGCACTCTTGCATTTAATGCTGCAGTGGGGTTTCCCTGGCTCTCCCCAAGAGGGAATTCTGGAGGAATCCCCTAGTCTTCTGAATGGTATGACACGTAATACATCAGTGGATCTCATGATCATGGGTCCACTCCCACTGCCATGGTGTTTCTTCCTTCTTGTATTTTTTCTACTTTAGCCTTCTTTTATGCAATTATATTTAACTTTTTTCACAGAGTTTTACCTGAGTTTTGTCAACTTCCTTTTTACAGCATCCTTTTGTCATCTCATTTCTGAAATATTCCTAATTTTTATTTATGCTTTTTATCAGAGTTTATTCTTTTTTTAACTTCGTTTTTCTGCTTTTGAGTATGGGTTTTGTGACACATCTTTCTGATGTAATTTCATTTTATCACCCAGGGACATCTGGAAATATTTGCAGACATTTCTGGTTATAACTGTGGGACTGCCACTAGCAATTACTGGATAAGACCCAAGGAAATGGCTACAAAGCCTACAATGCGGGGGTGCCTGGGTGGCTCAGTGGATTGGGCCTCTGCCTTAGGTTCAGGTAGTGATCTCTGGGTCCTGGGATCGAGCCCCATATCAGGCTCCCTGCTTGGCGGGGAGCCTGCTTCCCCCTCTCTCTCTGCCTACTTGTGATCTCTCTGTCAAATAAATAAATAAAATCTGTAAAAAACAAACAAACAAAAAAACCCTACAATGCGTAGGACAGCCTCCCACAACAAAGAACTGTCTGGTCCAAAATGTTAATATTGTGTAGGCTAAGAAACCCCAGACCCATACTCTGAAAAAGGAATAATCAGTATAAAGGAGAAGATAGTTTTCCTTAGCTTTATGGTTCTCATGTTCCTTACGGCAGACACAAACAAAAAATGTGTCTTTATTATTTCTAAAAGTGCCTTTTTTTTTTCCCTTTTTTAATATATACTTCCTTTTTCTTTTAAAGATTTTATTTATCTGACAGAGAGAGAGATCACAAGTAGGTAGAGAGGCAGGCAGAGAGAGAGGGAGAAGCAAGCTCCCCAAAGAGCAGAGAGACTGATGCAGGCCTAGATCCCAGGACCCTGAGATCATGACCTGAGCCGAAGGCAGGGGCTCAACCCTCTGAGCCTCCCAGGTGCCCTATACTTCCTTTTTCAATTGTCCTTAATGTTTCTCTGAATTCTACGCCCAGGAATTTGTTCTTAGTGTAAGTATTTGTGTTGGGAATTGTAGCCTGCAAAAGCCTCTCACATTTTGGGCTGCTCTTATGAGACTGGCCTGCTGAGATTTTCTTTTCTTTTCTTTTTTTTTTTTTTTAAAGTTTCCCTTTTTTTTTTTTTAAGATTTTATTTATTTATTTGACAGAGATCACAAGCAGGCAGAGAGGCAGGCAGAGAGAGAGAAGGGGAAGCAGGCTCCCCATTAGCAGAGAGCCCGATGCAGGACTCGATCCCAGGACCCCGAGATCATGACCTGTGCTGAAGGCAGCGGCCCAACCCACTGAGCCACCCAGGTGCCCCCTGCTGAGATTTTCATAAGCATTTATGATCATTCACTTTGGAGGTGAGTACCTATTAGAAATCTAATAGGTACTCATGCCCTTCAAAAAATCTCTGTCTTCATACTATTTTTTCCTCACAGTCGTTTATACATCATCGCCTTGCTGTTTGGTGTTGCTTTGTTTTTAAGATTTATTAATTTTAGAGGTAAAGAGAGAGAGAAAGAGAGGGCAGGAGCAGGAGAGGGAGAAAGAATCACGCAAGCTCTGGGCTGAGTACCAGACCTAGAAGAGAGGCTGGATCTCACAATCCTGAGACCAGGACCTGAGCATCTGAGCCAAAACCAAGAGCTGGATGCTCAACCAACTGTGCCACCCAGGCTCCCTCTTGCTGTTCCGTGTGTGATCTCTACTTATTCTTACTTTAATATTCTCATGTACCCATTGTCACCTAGCTTTGCTTGGATGATGTCCATGACAATTTTTAACTAGTGATTCCATTTCTGCATGAGCATCAATTTTTCAATTTTATAAAATTCTAAATTCTAAAAATATTTAATTTTTCAATTTCTTGATATGTTTGATAATAAGAATTAGTCTACTACAATTTAAGTTTTTAAGTGTATAGGCAAAATTGTGTTTCTATTTTTCTTTCAATGTCCCTTAGGCAAAATTGTGTTTCTATTTTTCTTTCAATGTCCCTTAATCTGTCCTTCATTTGTACCTATGTCTCCTTAATGCTAATACATTTTACTTTTCTATATATCAAATTCAGCAGAATAATTAACATTCAAAGAAGCAAAATTTGACGACACAATCCGATATTGTTTATCTTCTTCTTTCTTCTATTTTCTTTCATTTGCTGTGCCGGCCTTTACTTGTAAATTATTAGGCTGGATCTTTGGGTCATTAACTTTTAGTCCTTTGATTCTCACATACATGAGCTATGTTTGAATTTTACTTTATATAGTGCTTCAGCTGAATCCTATTAGTATGGAAAGTTTTCACTACATTTTAAATGAATTTCCAAACTAATCATTTTATTATAGTTAGAAGGTTTTAGTTTTGTATCCTTTTAATTGGTGATCAATTTTTAATTGTTATTATGTGATGTGCTTGAAAGAAGTTTTTAAAGTTTATTGTGTAAGTATGCATGCATATGTCTTCAGATCAAGATCATTAACAATATATTTTAAGAGACTCTGATCCTTATTAAATGGCATAATCAGTTACTCCAGAGAAATTTTTAAATCCGCACATGAAAATTCATTTATCCATTTTTCCACTCTTCTACAAAATACTATCTAACATAATTTGAGATTTTTTTATTCTTTATCAAAGTTTTAAATTGAAGCATTTTTAATAAACTTTTAAATGTGGTTTCTCATTGCATTAAACTCTATCATTAAGCAGATACTGTGCATCCCTTGTAGGCCTTTAGCCATAATACCTATTTTTTCTCACACTAATATAGCTATATTAGCTTTCTTATTATTAGTGTTTCCCTTATATCTGTTTCTGTCCTTTTCTTGTGTTCTAACATTTGTACATGGAAATTCTAATATCTGAAGTACTTGCAGACTCCATTCTCTTTGTTCCTGTTTATATCATCTTGTTTCCCCATGTTTTAAAATGTTTTATGGTAAACTCACATTCGATGTCATTGTCAGGGATCATGAGGGCTTGACTAGATATGTTTTTTTTCCAGAGAGGATCTGCTCTTGCATTATTTAGGCATCTGTGTTTATTACCAACCTGAGGCCACTTTAATTTAGTTTCTAAGCCAGACCATTCAGGTAGTTTAATATTAAACTTTACACAAGTGTGAATACAGCATAAAAATTACAGATTTGTAGAAGAAGCTTTTATTTATTTATTTTCCTGTATAGAACTGAGTTTAAGAAAATCATCTTCTTTTCCTAGGATGCCAAGATTTTCCTGCCTACAGTCTCACTGATGCTCTGTTCATTCAAGGAGTCTCTGCCATTAGTACATTCACCTTGTCTTGTTGTTGTTGTTGTTTTAATTTAAATCCCAGTTAGTTAACATGCAGGGTAATACTGGTTTCAGGTGTACAATCTAGTGATTCAACACTTACATACAATAGCTGGTGCTCATCACAAGTAGTGCACTCCTTAATTAACATCATCTATTTAACCTAACCCCCCATCCACCTCCTCTCTGATAACAACCAGTTTACGCTCTATAGTTGAATCTGTCTTTTTCTCCATGAATAATAAAACATAATGCTGAGGTACTAGGTTTTGGCAAAAGATCTAATATCCATTAGGGTCTCAAAATTATGTTTCCATTTTGGAATCCTGACTCCACTTTGGTTCTAGTTTGTGATTATTTTACCTATTTTAAGTTTAGATAAAAGGAAGTGTGTTTTACTTTGCACAGCATTTTTGATGTTCTATAGTTGGATGCTATTTCAGTTAACTTAATCTGTCCAAATTACTATAAATGGAATTTCTTACCAGACTCTTTCAGTATTATTTAGATAATTTTTGAAATTGTCTGAACTACATTTTATCTTCCTCTGGGTAAATACTGTACTGTATCTTGAATAGAAATTCATGTACTGGAATTTTCTGTATCAGGCTTGGTTGAGATGCCTCATAGTGTGTTAGGTCATTGAGCCCCTATTAGGATTCCAAGAGCTCCAGACAGAGTCAAGTCTTTTTTGCTATTTCCAAACTATGCACAATACAATCCTATAGAAAATATTTTTATGTGTTTTTAGGTATTCTTTGGATATATACAACCCACTGGTTCATCGCCTATTATCTCCCTCATTCTATCCAAACTCACCTCAGGACTCATCTTTCTACATTTCTCTTTGTACTGTTTTTGAGTTACTACATCATCATTTTATTTTTTATTATTTTTTTAAAGGTATTATTTATTTTGACAGAGAGAGAAGAGGGGAAGCACCAGAGAGAGGGAAAAGCAGACTCTCTGCTGAGCAAGGAACCCTACGCGGGGCTAGATCCCAGAACCCTAAGATCACAACCTGAGGAGAAGGCAGATGCTAAACCAACTAAGCTACCCGGGTGCCCCAATACTTAATCATTCTGATAATGCTCTCCACCAAAGGCTTTTTTCCTAACCATATGGATGAAATTCCATCTCAGAAAAACTTAAATATCCTTATGTGGTCAGTATATTGGAGCAGCAAGCATTTATGGAAAAGTCACGTCATACACAGAAGCCTACTTATACAACCGCCCCACAAGAATACCTTGAAATGTATAATATATTATGTTATTTAACAATTACTTCACACGTTTTCTATTGTTCCTGCTTACCACTTATTTTCTTAAATTTTTTGCAACCCCTCAGTATACTTGAACAAACAAAAGAGAATGTCAATCACTCCTTATATCCGAAGCTGCAAACACAAGCATCCGCCTATGTATTATTATAATACTATCTAATTTTAATAGAGAATTGTTTGACATCCTCTTTGAGAACAAAATAATATCTTTTCCTGAGGATTCCATTCTTCTTTTACAGGAACTACCCATTTCCCTTTCCTTTTATGTATACCAAGCCACTATCTCTCATTTTGATTCCTCAAGTTATTTGTTTTGTGTTTTTTTTTGGTAACATTTATCCTTCTTATTAAAAATAAAAAACAGGGGCACCTGGGTGGCTCAGTGGGTTAAAACCTCTGCCTTCAGCTCAGGTCATGATTTCAGGGTCCTGGGATTGAGCCCCACATAAGACTCTCTGCTTAGCGGGAAGCCCGCTTCCTCCACTCTCTCTGCCTGTTTCTCTGCCTACTTGTGATCTCTGTCTGTCAAATAAATAAATAAATAAATCTTAAAAAAAAAAAAAAGAAGAATCTCTTAAGAAAAATAAATAAAAATAAAAAACAATATAATACACAACAAATTCATATAACACTTCAGTTAGACTTTCTAGCCTCCTCAAAAACAACTTTAGAAGTTGCCTTTCCAATTCTTATTTCTTAATCTCCCATTCAGTATTTTGATTTGATTGCCTCATTCGTCTCCCATAGGTATAGTCTGCTGTGATCACAGCAATGGCATATATATTGCTAAATCCAATTGACATTCTGACTACTAATCTCACTTGATCTCTCAGCATCACTAGAAATCCTTGCAACTTCCTCCTTTAAACAATATATCCCATTGTCTCCTCTAATCAACTTTCTATATTTCTTTCTTAATTCTCTTTGCCATTCTTGTCTCTGTTCTTTGTAAACTCATATTCTGTTATTCACCACTAACTAACTAACTAATCCTCAAGTTTTGGCTCCAGGTTTGCTTTACTTATACTGTCTCATCTTAATTTAGAATATAAAAATGCTTATGATTTAAATAAACACCTGTAATCAGAATTTATACCTGTATCTCCACATATTTATACCTCTATCTCCAGGCCAAAATACCTAGCTATATACTTAAAATATCTTCATACATAACATAAATAAATCTTATTTCAACATAAGCAAATGAAACCTGATCTTTTCCCCTAAAACTAATCCATTTCTAGTATTCCTTAAATGAGAAAATACCAACATTATTCTAAGTATTCTTTATCTTCCCAAAGATAGTTATTTTAACTATCTCCAGGTAAAGCCCTGGGGATGTATAAATTTCAATGAAATCGATAAAAATTTTAACAAAATGGTCACTGACAGTTTTTCTGTCTATGTCCCTCTCCCACTTTTACTAAGCAAACTATTTCAAGATCATGCAATTATTAACTCCAGAATTCTTGATCAGCTAGTGGTCCAATGAATCACCAAGACTGGCAATATAATCTTTTGGAAGTAAGCCAATTTTAGGAATGTTTTGCATTATTTAATAACTTTCCAAATAAATTGGAGTCAGTTACATAAATTGTCGAAGTCATGTAGGACTTTTTGACACCTCAGCTGCCTCAATATTATTTAATAGTTCTCTGAGAAGTGCCATCTGAAGAGAAAGCAAAAAAAGAAAAAGTAGAGAGGATTATGATTTGATATGATTACAAACTGAGATTGGTGAAAATGAATTAATATTATTTAAAACTGTGATTCTAGTAATGTTCTATGAATTGTATTATCTTTGCTAGCTTTCTAATAATATTCCATTAGATTATATATTCAAAAAATACTGATTTTAAGATAATAAATATAATTGTTATCTACAAATTAAGTTTTGGGAAATTACATGGAGATCTCATATCTTTACATTCCAAAACCTAAATAACTTCACAGCTTAAAAAAAAAAAAGCCATTTGCTTTCTTATTAGTTATTACTGTGAACTGACAGATTTAAACTGTGGAGCAGAAATATATACTTAGGAAGAAGTGGAAAGAGAGAGAGAGTGAAGTAATTTAAAGAAGGTAGATTTCAGTCTGGGTGTGTCCTAGACTAAATTCAAGATGAAGTTTAGCATTTTTTTTCCCTAAAGATTTTATTTATTTATTTGACAGAGAGAGAGAGAGAGAGATCACAAGTAGGCAGAGGGTGGGGGGAGGGGGAAGTGGGCTCCATGCTGAGCAGAGAGCCTGATGTGGGGCTTGATCCCAGGAGCCCGGGATCATGACCTGAGCCTAAGGCAGAAGCTTAACCCACTGAGCCACCCATGTGCCCCAAAGTTTAGCATTTTGAATGGATTAGGTATGTAGGCAACCGTGCTGCATGTCCGCAAGCATCTTCTTCAGAGAAGCCTTGGCTCTGCTCTTTCAATTGATTGAAGCAGATGAACCTGCAAGATCATCTAGGGTAATTCCCTTACTTAAAGTCAGTTGATTATGGACTTTAATCACATCTATACTTAGGACATGCGAGGTTCTACATGATCATGTATTTACTACCTTAAAATATTTTATTCAGACTAAGGAGTATAATAGAATTGGCTGGTTGCTTCTGTGAGGAGAAAGTGGGTAACAAAAAGCTCAGGGTTCCAAATACCCAGCTCTAACTGACAGAAATTAGCAATGTTTATGCTTCTAGCAGCCTTCTCTCAAGGTGTGGGGGAGTAAGTGGTTATTTATCAAGGTGACTGTAAAATGGGGAAAGGGATTACTGGACACAGTTTCACAGTTCCCACATTGGCTGCAGGGCCTGCAGAGTGAGAGCTGCTGTGGTAGGAAAGATCAAGTGCAAGCCACTAGAATTCCCTCAACCTAAATATATGATATACTGAAAGCAATAATGCATTCCTGGAGAGATATCTGCCACCATCACGCCACCATCAAAGATAAATGCCACCATCATGGACCTGAAAGATTCAAGGGGTGTGATTTCCACATACTCTGATTCAAATAATTTATGTGGTGTATTCAGAAAAAAAAATAATTTGGGGGAATGACAGTGGATTACTGTAACTATAATCAAATGATGTCTCAAACTGTAGTTGCTGTTGCAGCTGTGGTTTCATTACTTGATCTCCTAGTACCCTATGCAGCTGTGGACCTGGAAAACCCTTTTTGCTGCAGCTCTTGGTAAAGACCACCAGAACATTTTGCTTTTGGCTGGCAAAGAGAGCAAAATATCTCAAAGATGTGTTAGCTCTCCAGACTTATGAATTTAGTTCTCAGACATTTTGATCCCCTTTCCCCTCCACAAGACATCACACTGGTCCTTTATATTAATGATATTACGGTGAGGGAGGGAAGCTAGTAGTCAGGAAGTGCAGCAAACTAGCTTAGCCATATTGATAAGATATGATATCCCAGTAATATGGGAAATATTGATATGATATTGATATGCCAGTAATATGGGAAATAAATCCAACAGTTTAGGGGCTTTTCACCTCACTGAAATTGCTAGAGGTCAGGGATAAATTATTTCTAAGGTCAGGGATAAATTATTCTCTCTGGCCCCTCCCACCACCCCCACCCCTCCAACACACGCAGAGGTAAATGGCCCTTTGGATTGTAGAGGCAACATACTACTCATCTGGGTGTGCTACTCATTGACTAGACTGGAAAAGCAGCTAGTTTTGAGTGTAGCCTGAAACAAAAGAAAGCTCTGCAACAGGTACAAGCTCACCATTGACAGAGGTTCCCTTAAATGCCTGCAGCAAAAGCAAGTGAGGTGTTGGGGGGGGGGGGTGGAAGAGGAGGACTGAGAAAAAGTAAGAAAACACATACCCTCCCTGTCCTTGCAGATCGGATCCGCCAGGTTATTCTTCCGACGCCTGTGTAAGCTGCTTGCTTCTCCACGGTTGGTTATCAAGCACTCTGGTCCCCCGAGTTGAGCAGGAAGGACAGCCTGGGGTGAACGCTTTGGACTTCCGGGTCTTTCCTGAGCATGCGCCGGTTCGTGGGCATGCGCAGACCTCTCAAATCAAGTGGTGCGCTTTTATCGGTGTTAAGTGGGAATTTTTCCCTACCTCACTCCACAGCCAAAGACTCTCTTCTCAGCTTTTCTCTCCCCCGGACTCCCTCTTGTTTACTGTTTGCCTCAATTAGAATAGTTTGTTGCAGAGAGGGTTTTTTCCCCCCTCCTAGTCTTTCAACGTCTTCGAAGAACGCCCTCAGCACATCTCTGTCTCTCCGTGAGAGCTGAGAGATAACGAAGGCAAGTACCCTGCGTCAGTTCTTCAGGCAACCTCTGGACCGGTTCAAACAAATACAGGTTTTGGAGATCTGTTCTGTTCAGTCTGGAGCCAGTTCGCGTGCTGGGATCTGGGCTGTGGTCTTCAAGCCTCCTGGTGAGTCAGGGAGCTCGGTGGTGCAGGATAAGTAAAAAATGCTGCAAAGCTCTCTTACCATGTTAAAGGTGCCTTTTCCTTGATTTATCATTTGCTGGGTTTTTCTAAACCTCTCCCTGTTTTCCAGCGTTTCAGCGAGTTGATCTGACCCTTTTTGCTCCTTGTTTCCACTGTTTTTGTGCTGGGAAGAGCCATCGAAGCTACCTATCCTGTCGTTGCTCGTGTCATTCCTTTTTAAAAGAAGTTTTGAAGTCAGGGTTCCTGGGTGGCTCAGTTCCCTGAGGACGGATGCTTGATCTCAGCTCAGGTCCTGATCTCAAGGCAGAGAGTTTAAGCCCGGGTTCCACCTGTGGAGCCTACTAAAACAATACAATACAAAACAAAACAAAACAACAACAAAAAGACGTCTGGCAGTGTAAGTTCTGTCTCTCTCTCTCTCTCTCTCTCTGAGTGATTTTCTGTGCCTTTTCCTTTTCTGTATATGTTTTAGGAACAGCTTGTAACTCTTGAAAAAATAGTGCTTAGACTTTCATAGAAACTGCTGTAAATCTATGTAGATCAGGGATTCCCAGCTTACTAATAATGAACTTTTGAATTCACGCACTTAATACCCTTCATTAATTAGATCTTCTTTAAACTTGACTCAGGAAAGTTTTGTAGTTTGTATGTACCTTTTTGGACTTACTTTGTTCCATATGTTTCTAAGTATCTTATTCTTTCTGATGCTATGGATATAGAGTTGCTTTCTTATTTTGGATTATTTATTGCTAGAAATACATTTAATTTTTGTATATTTATCCTTCTTAGTCCTTACTGAGCTCATAGTTTTCACAGATTGCATGTGTGTGAGTGTGTGTGTGTGTAAAATTCTTAAGATTTCCTTTATACATGTTCATGTTGTGTATGAATAAAACAGTTTTAAAACCAGATATTTTTGTCTCTTTATTTTGCCCAGTTGGCTAATTGCAGTGCCTGGAAGCTCATGTACCATCCTGGATAGGGAGAGAGGACATTTTGCTATATGATTGATATTAGAGAAAAAAACATTCCTTCTTTCACCATTAAATTTGATACCACTTGTAGTTTTTTATACATACCCTTTTTTGGTTGAAGAAGTTCACTTCTATTAGTTTTATGAGAGTTTGTTGAAATGTTTTCTGAGTAAAATGACATTTTTTTAAGGATTTATTTATTTGAGAGAGAGAGAGAGAGAGAGTGCAGGAGCAAGAGGGAGAGAATCTTCAAGCAGACTCCCTGCTGAGCCCAGAGTCCAAATCAGGGCTAGATCCAGGACTTACGAGATCATGGCCTGAGTGAAAATCAAGAGCCAGAAGCTCATCAAACTGAAACCACCAGGTGCCCTAAAATGATGGTTTTTTGAGCCATTTCTCATATTTTCTTGTGTCAGATGTTTATTTAAAAAACAAAAAGAAGCATTCTTTTATTCTATCATTAGCCAAAATTATTAACATATTTGCATTTAAGAAATGTGGATTTAAAGTTTTACTTATTTATCTACAACATGTGCAACAGAAGTATCATTTTGACAGCCAAGAAATATCAGTAATTGTTCCTTAATTACAAACATTACAATGAATTTTTTATTGTATTTTATTTAATAATAATGATTTAAATATTAATAATTAATTTAATAATAAACCATCTACTGTGAATCTGTCACCAACCCTTTTTTAGATCCACTAAATATTATTTTTCAAAATAATATTTTGATCTTGGCCTCCATAGAGTCTAATATGCAAATGAAAATCTTAAAAAAAATAAGATTTAACGTTAGATGAGGTTACCTCTGGATGGGTAGACCTTTAGTATATATCAGAAAGGTAGTAGAGAATACACTGAAAAGTTAACAGTAGTTATGTAATTACTGTTGGATCTAACTAATTTTGATATGGTTAACTGTTTAGTATCATTTTACATACATTATTCAATTCTATTTAAATATTTTAATATATTAAATAATTTATTTTTATTTCAGTGAAGACCACCACTATAACTCTTGCCCAAAGCTGTTATTTCCCTATGAATAAAATTTTAAAATTTTACCCGTTTTTTAAAAACTACCCTTTCCTTTTATACATTGCTCAGATGAATATTGGGTATGAGATTTTATAAAGGTAGAAATACTAAGTTTATTATTAGAGAGATATAAGGCATTTTACAAGTGGCGTCTAGGAGAATTTTTGGAGGTACATAAACAAGGGAAGCTTAAGAAAAAGCCAAATGTGGAGCGCCTGGGTGGCTTAGTCTTTAAGCATCTGCCCTGGGCTCAGGTCATGATCCCAGGATCCCGGGATGGGGAGCCTAGCGTCATCCGGCTCCCTGCTGAGCAGGAAGCTTGCTTCTCCCTCACTCCGCCTGCTTGTGTTTCCTCTCTCACTGTGTCTCTCTCTGTCAAATAGATAAAATCTTAAAAAAAAGAAGAAGAAGAAGAAGTCAAATGTTTAGTTCTACCTTATCTTCCATTTTAATTGTAGTTTTAACAAGTTTCCCTAGCTCTTGAGTATCTTTTGCTATCTACATACACCTATTTTTAAATCCACTTAAAAAAGAGAACAAGGAAAAATTGTTAGCTCCTTATTTGATTTAGTGTTGGGCAGGGAAACAAGACATGGCAACAATGAGTAAGAGAGAATTTAGTATTAATACGATTGGAACCAGAGGGAAACATGAAATCATAAGCCATGGATATTTGTCAGCATATTGAAAAATAGAATGACCTTCTACAAGATTGAGAAGGTATTTAAATCACCCGTGCTTTTAGCAATATAGGCAACCATCTGGAATAAAGTCGGTTTCTTCAGGTAGAAAGTTGTTTGGGCTCTGGTGTAAGAGCCCATACTGGCCGCCTACCTCTTCATATCGTGCTTGTGATTTACTCCTACTATTTTCAAAGTTTGGAATATTTTGAGTCTCTCTCTGAATTATTCACCATCTGCTAGTCTCTTTTGAGTGCAAAAGTCACCATTTGCTCTATTGTTGCTCAGAAGCCAATTTGCTGGTATGATATTCCAAGGTTTACTATGGGGCTGCACTATTGCACATTGGAGCAGAAAAATATGTCTCTAAAGTTCCATTTATATATTTAACTAAATGCAGTTATTTTGAAAAGTACAGAATCATTACTGTTCTAAAATGGATCTACCCCAATCTAAAGAGATTTAATATATTCGGTGATAAATTCCATGCAGGGAGTATAAATTTCACATAGACTAACACTAACAGATTGCAGTGATTCTAATGAGTGAGTTTCTCTGTCTTTTAGGACCTATACAAATATGCAGCCATGATAAAGGAGAAGAATTGAAAAAAAAATGTGCACACTCTTCACAAGGTAATTACCCAAGGGGAGATTATATTAAAATAGATTATGTTGCTCAATTTCTAAAGTAAATTCACACATTTTTACCTTAAAAGTGACAACAGATGTGGAATAATGACTAAGTATGAAATCATTATGTTGGTGTTTTCACTACAGTGAGGGGATGTTGAAGAGAAAATATCCACCTCAATAATTCAGCAAGTTTCAAAAGGTATTAAAGTAACCTGGAATTGGCAGTTGTCATGCATAATTTTCATACACTGTTACATAAAAGTTTCTAATTCTGGGCATTATCTCAAATTCTGAGAACTTAAAATTTACTTTCTATTGAAGCCAGCCCCTCAGTTATTATATGTATATAATATGACAATGTTATCTGAGTAACATTTGTTTGTGGTATATTGACATGTCTAAAACATATTAAAAGGAAACTGAACTTCTTTTCCCTAAAACTCATGGAAAAAAATAGCCTCTTTTAAAGGTTGTCTACTCTTTTCTAAACTTTTGAAACTTTTCAAAAGTACTTCAAAAAATAATGCAAACCCTCAAAAAGAAACAAATGTTGTTTTCAGTATCAGTTAGAGATATGAGGTGTCTGAACATTAAATTTTGCTGCTTGAATTTTTCTCTAAGTTGAACAGATAATTAAATTATGATTTGTTTAAAAGGATAACCGTAATTTTTAACTGTAAGAGCCATATTGCCCAAATGATACAGTGTTAGAAGTTAAGTTGTCCTGGAAATATTCAATGTCTAATTTGTATAACTGTCTAGATAAGAGGCTACGCATATTAAAACATTGCTAATTCTGGGACACTAAATCCTGCAGAAATGTCAGCTCTACTGTTTATGTTATCTGTTATATTGCGTGCCCTTGCTTGTTTTCCAGATTTTTGGGTTTTATCTTTTTAGGACAAATGTATTATATCATTTATCCAGCCCACATGTCTACAGGGATAAATATATTACAAATCCTACTATAAACTTCAGTGTTGTTGTAAATTTTTAAATGGCAATTAAAATGTTCCAATTAGACTAATAAGAGTGATGTCCTAAAATGATACAAATTGAAAAAAGTTATTTTATACATGGCCTTACCTTATTTCTAATAGCTCTTTCATTTGCGGAGGGTGAATAAGGGGGAAGATGGGTAAACCAGCATCCGTTTTATTCTTCAAAATGGAAAGAAAAACAAAATAAATTGTAAGCCTGATTTTCAACAATTTAATTTACTTTTAAGATAAAGAATCAGGGGCACGTGGGTGGTTCAGTTTGTTGGGCGTCCAACTCTTGGTTTTGGCTCAGGTTGTGATCTCAGGGTTGTAGGATCAGGCCCTGTGTTGGGTTCCACTCAGTGTGGAGTCTACTTGAGATTCTGTTTCTCCCTTTGCTTCTGCCCCTCCCCCTGCTCGCTCATTCTCTCTGTCTCAAAATAAATAAGTAAATAAAAATCTTAAAAAAGTAAAGAAGCACACTCATACAAATACATATACACACCTTATATGCATTGGCTAATTTCCAAAGATAGCATAAAACCTATCCATCATTCACTCCATGTGAATTCAGCACCTATCATCAAGAATAGAAATGCTCCTCCCTTTGAGTCTGAGCTAGTGCTGGGACTGTTTTGTCAATAGAATGAACAAAGTGAGGGTTGGATGCTTCTGAGCTCAGACTCACTTGAAGAGATCTTGAAAGTTTAGATACAACATGGAGAGGGCACATAGAGTACAGGATCATCAGACACACAGACCTAGAGAAGTCCGGCCATTATCTGACTGTATGTTACATAAGAGACCTCAAGCTAGTTCTGTAAAGCAACCTACCAGCTTTGTTCTGGCCTATCAGAATCATAAGATACTATGGTTGTTGTGTTAGCCACTATTCAGCTACTACATTTTCAAGTTATTTTTATTGGACATTACCAAAGTGGAACAGACTTTATTATGTAAAAGTGTGTTGCTTGCTGTTCCAAAAACAAAACAGAGGCTTAGAACATTCGAGTGTATTCATTTTGGAACAGCATGGTGGGTAGAAGCTGAAAGTGCCTTGAGAAGACTGTTAGGCTTAAAGGAAAGGGAGGAAATTATTCTTTAAGATGCCAAGAAAGGGACCTAAGTTATATAAAAGCAAAATAAATAACAAAATAATCAACCAAAAGGCATCATAAAAGGTTGAGAGGGGTCCTAAATAATGTGTTGATCTGGCTGGTAAGGTATCTAGGCAGAACGGTGAGTGTTTTAACTGTTTTTTGTTTTTGTTTTGTAATAATAATAATGAAGATTGGTAGGTGATGAAGTATAGGAGAAGCCAGATGAACAGTCAATTTGGCAGGAAAACTCAGAGGAAACAAAGAAGTAAGAATAGGAAATAGAAGTAAGCAGGAAATAGCCCCAGAATAAAGTTCAGATCTAGGCCACTGCAGTAAATGTGACCTCAGGATAAATTTTAGATGAAGGGTTAGGGTAAACCCCTTCCTTAAACTTCAGAAAACTCTAATTTGTTACCTCTAGACATTTTGACCTAGACAAAATAGGCATTAGGTTAAAAAAAGGATTTCTAAGAATCTAAGGACACTTAAAGTCAGCAGCCTTCAAGATAGCAAAGATTTCACTTTTGAAAGAAATTAATATTTTTTATATAAAGGATTTTATTATAATCTGATACATTAAGATTTATAAATTTTATTAAAGGAATTATGTTATATTGGACTAAAAATAACAGACACAATCTATAACGAAGAGTCCCCTGAACCCTCAAATCTATAAGCAGGATGCAGGCTGAAAAAGTTACTGAGCTGCAAACATGAGTCATTTTTTTATATAAAAGTGAAGTTAACTCAGCAAATTAAAATGTGGGAGGATGGAACAAACATCCATAGGAAGACACTTCAGTGGAGCTGTAAGCTCTAATCAAGGAACCACATATACATATGCAGTTGGATTTAAAATTTCTATGAGCTGCTTACTCCTCTCTTCCCACCACTTTCCCATTATTTGAATGAAAGCCAACTATAGATTTTCTGTTCCTGCTCACTACTGTATGTTGCATACATGGAGTGCAGAAAACTTGGTCTGTCTCTCAAAGGTCCTCAGCTCAAAAGTGACAACATATAAAGATCTGAGAAATCATACCGGAAGAGCCTCATCCACACCTGAACTGATTTAAGCTAGGGCATTCTAGAATTCAAGCTGATATTGTAGAAGGATCATACTTCGGGGAGTCTGATAAGAGAATGGCTATATTTGGCACATGGAAGGAAATAAATTGTTATGGCCAGAGGGTGGGTTGTCTCAACAACTGCCCCTCACAGTATGCAAATGATACTCCATCTGGTAGTAGAACTTAGGTCTTTCCACTTGAATCCAGTCTAGAATTGTGACTAATTAGACAAACAGAATGAAGAGGAAGTACATTCTGGAAGATCTGAGTTCTGAGTTAGGAAGAGCATTAAGGTAGCTGCTTCTTCTTTACTCTTGGAGCTGTAGACTTCATCCCGGAAATACAGGCTATCAGGTAAATAGAAGTCCATGAGGAGATATCCTGCATGATGAGATGCCAACTGGAGAGAATAGCCATGTGGAGAAGTACAGGATTAGAAACAACCAGCTTCAGCTTTAAATCCAGCTATCATCTGACTGCAACCCCATGAGACCAGAAGAAAAAACAGTAAAGAAACCAGCCAGCCAAGCTCTATCTAAATTGTGATTATATAATAAAATGGTGGTTGTTTTAAGCCAGATGTTGACAATAATTTTTGACAAAAGCTTTCATAATATATATTTTAGGATTTGTGATCCACATAGGGTTGCTGTTCTTACAACCTTTTAAAAGTTCGAAAAGAATCCTTAGCTTACAGGTCATACAAAACTAGGCCATAGGATGTGGGCAGTACTTTAACAACACCTGTTTTAAGCTATTAAGTCTTAGGCTGGTTTGTTCTGGAGCAGCATGTAACCAAAACAATTTATTATCATATTTTAATCATAAGAGGGGAGTTTAACAGCATATTTAGGAATGTACAGACATTAGAGAGAATGATAAAATTTCATTGTATTCTTAGAACAATATAAACTTGTATTTGGAAATTAATGTTCTTAGACCTAATTTCTCAAGCAATAATATACAAGATGAAAATATGTTATAAAGTAAATCAAGTAATTCACTAATTTTGAGAATATAAAGTATTTCAAGTTTGAGTTTAAATATATTGTAGCTGATCAGGGGCACCTGGGGGCTCAGGATCCTGGGATCCAGCCCCCACTCAAATGGGGCTCCGTGCTCAGCGGGGAGTCTGCTTCTCCCTTGCCTCTGCCCCTTCCCCCTCCACTCCTGTATTCTCTCTATTTGAAGTAAATAAAATTAAAAAATCTTTAAAAAACTAAACAATAAATATATTGTACCTGATCAAATAGATTATAGGTCTCTGAGTTACAACTTGGTACCTATAAATTAGAAAACAATTAATTCTTCAATAAATGCATGTGCTTGATTTCACCTTGCTGAAATCCATCTTGTTAGCTTACAAGAACCTTCAAACCCACACGCCTACTATTTGTGTACGAAACTCGATGGCTCCTCATTTGTCTTGTTATAAAACTATTTATTAAGTACCTACTATGGATTATAGCAGTTGCTTTGTAGTTATGTGGGGGAAAATGATGTGATATTTATAGTATGTATACATACACTGGAGTATGCTGTGACAAGGTTTCTGTTGTTGTTGCTATTGAAATATAATTGACATACAATATCCTATTAGTTTCAGGTGTCTATCACAGTAATTCAATGTTTTAATACATTATAAAATAATCTACACAATAAGTCTAGTTTCTATCTGTTATCATACAAAGTAATTACAATATTACTGACAATTTTTTAAATTTAAAATTCAGTGCTTCTTCAAAGTAGACTTTTTGTTTTCTCTTCTGCACAGGATGTCTAATTATTTTTTCATAAGTCTTTATTTTTTCTGCTTGTTCTTCCTTCCTTTCAGGAACATCCTATTTCATTTTTTGTAGAATTACTCAGTTATATTGTGTAGAAAAAAGTATAGCAACATTTCTGAAAAAAGAAAAAAGATCCACTGGGAAACCTAACATTGTTCTCCCTAGTTACATATTTTACAGTGATAAAACACAAACATTTTCAAAAAGTGTTTTTAAAATTATCGTTTAAGTGATTTTAAACAATTATTCATTTTTGAAATGCAAGTGCCTTAAGAAAGATTTCATTCTGATTCATTTCATATCTTTTATGTTGCTTAGCAAAAAATTTGAACATAAATAGTGCCTAATATATAGTTGTTGAAGAGTTAATTAGTGAAATCATGTTTATATATCTTAACATACATACATTGTTCACACTTATGTATATAAAAATGAGCTTGCAATACCTAAATTATTTTCTTTGCCTATTCTAGCATTGTTTTTGCTCTTTGAATTTGAAAACCATTGTTATTATGTGAAAAAATAAGTACTTTTTAAAAATAAAACATGAATAACCAAACTTGTTTCTCTACTTGTCAGGGGATGTTGTATATGAAATGTAGAGCAAGAATCAAAATTATAATAATTATTGTTATCATAAATCATATATATTTAAAAACTACAAGAAACACTTGTAATTTGTTTTCTCTCAAACAAAAACAACTATTTTTAACCAACATGAAACAAGTTAGTATATTTAATATATTTCTAGCTTGCAAAATAAAAAGAAAATAAAAATGCAAACAAAATGCTTAAAGGACATCAACAGAAAATTGAAAACATAAAAAATACATGGATAATAAAATGTGAACACACAGAAAATAAAATATGAATAAGGAGTAAAAAAGCATTAAATATAGGAGAGTGTTTTCATCCATCAAATAAATTGACATTTTTTTAATGATAATATTCAGTGCTTTTGAAGGTAAAGCAATAGTCAAGACAAATTCAGTGCTGTCTAGACTTACAAAGTTAGACAAGCATTTATGAAAGTATTCATATAGCCTATGTATGTTAGTATGCCCATAGTAAGTACTCACTGAAAATCGAATTTATAAGAGAAAAATATTTAAATATTAACCAAAATTGTATAGCATTTTGCCAAAGCATTTATACAAATGCCAAATGTTTAGAAACAACTTAAATTTCAAACCATAGTAAATTGATTAATAAATTATACCACCTGTACTACCAACAAAACCAGTTGTACCTCTCCCAAATGCTTGTTAGAATAGACAGCTACAAATTCATGTTGTCCACATCTTAAGTAAAGCCTCATGGGGTTGCTTTTGAACTGGTGGCGTTTAGGAAAGATGCATGCACACCAGAAACACAGGAGTCTGGAAATGTTTATTGCTTAGTTTTTACTTTAGGAAACCCAGGCTTAGAGTGTAGAAAATGACTACATTAGAGAAATGCCCTACCCGGTTGGACACAAATAATACATGTTGAATGGAAAGTGTTTATTTTCTATGTTACTTATATAAGCATAGATATTTTTTAAAAAGCACGAAAAAGAAAATTCTTCTACGTTTATATATATACACACGCACACACACACACACACAATTTAGAACAGTGCCTGGCAGAGAGTAGGTACCACATAAATGTTAGCTAAGTGACTGTTAAAAAAATACATGATTGTTTGCAACTTTTTTTCAGGGGCAGACATACACAGAACTATCATTTTGATAGCTTTATTGTCCGCTGTGTATCTTATCCAATTACCTACCCATATACACAGTTTCTTCAGTACTATTTTGTAGATGTGGAAATTACTTCCTTCCTCTGTCAACTATTTCTTTCTATGCCCTCTTCTGCTCTTCAGAAAGAGTACAGCAAGTGTACTCTTTGGAGGAAAAGTCAGTATTCCTGGTTTTATAATGTTTCAAAAATAAATAAGCATGAAACTTTATTTCAGTCATATATATTTAAACCATAATATAAACTGGTTTTCTGTTAGATGTACAGGCGAAGAACACAATAGGGAGGACTTATTTCTGCTATTTTACTGGAGGATATTGGAAAGGGACACTTAAAGGAAAAAGAAAGAAATCAGCATGGTTATCCCATTGTTGTAGGGTTTGTGCATTCTCCCCATCCCCGTCATTGAGAACTGATTATTATTAAAGACTCAAGAGGGTAGAATATAAGGATTCATCCCTTCCGTGTTTTAGCATCCTTTTAGATTTGATGGTCTGCTGCCCATCCTGATGTTCTAAAATCCTGCCTTGATGGAATGCCCTGACATTATATAAATTGATATTTTCCTAGGAAAAGCTTGTTTATGTATTGATAGTTTTAGGAGTACCTAATCCCAGGGAAATTATGCTAAATCCTGTTTAGGTCTGTCTGTGGAAGATAATCTCCCTTAATATCATAAGCACTTCTTTGAAATGTTTTGAAATGTAAAATGTTCCAGTCATATGGCCTTCTACAATTACAGACTTCGCAATATCATTTCTTGTTGATATCTTTACATAGCCCAAATTTCAAACTTGGTGTTTAAAACTCACTATAGTTACAGTTTATCTGTTAACTCATACCTATTACATTCACTATTCCATTCATAGCACCTCACATTGACATAGTTAATATTTTATCTTCAACTGCAAATGCTATTAGTAACCTATAACAATTAGTTTCATCACTAACATGACACTAACTTCATTGTGTTCATATGAAAACAACATATAAATTACTCAAATCTGATTCTATTTAATATTGTTATCAGTGACCTGTATAATAGAGTTAAGAGGACAGCTAGTAGTTGTATGGTTAAATACTCAGCATTTCCTTTAATAAAATTAGTTGCTTCTTCAAAAGTAGCTATTAGTCTCATGTCATTATCTTGCTTAATAAATTCTTTAAACTTTTCTGATAAGATTCTTGTTATAGCTCTTTTCTTGATAGCTTGAAATTGAGGTTGTTTTAAAAAATTAATCAGTTTACTGTGTGGAAAACACTGGCAAAACATATAATCTCATTTGAACAAATTATTTTATTGGTTTCAGTATTTATGTTTGGATTTGTCACAGTCCAGTCAGGAGATAGAAATCACTCAATGGGTATTTTTAATAAAGAACATTTGTTAGAAAGTTTAGCTCTTTAAGAACTAAAAAGGCTTAATTCGTTATATTCTACTATGTAACCAACTACTCCTTTTACTTAGCGGCTTAAGACAATCACGATTTATTTTTTCTCATGATTCTCTGGGTTGACTTGGATCATCTGGGCTGTCATTCTTTTCCAAGTGGTCCAACTGGGCTATCTTATGTAGCTCCACAGAGCTAGGAGTCCAGCCAGGGCTGGAAAATCTTAATGGCTCATTTGCGAGTCTGGCATCTCAGATGGGGTAGCTGAAATGTCCAAGTATGGCTTTCTTCTCTCAAAGCAGTATAGCTAGACTTCTCACCTGGTGGCACAAAACTCCAAGAATGCAAATATAAAGCGGCCAGGCCTAACTTGTGTCCCATCAATTGGTCAAAGCAAGTTGCCATGCCAACTCCAGTTCAAGAGGAAGGGAAGTAAGTTCCACGTAATGGAAGGAGTTGCAAAAATGTACATAGATGGGAGAATAGTTGACAAGTGTTACTGAAGACAGAGCATAAAAAAAGAATACTAGGTTCATGGAGGCAGCCACTGCAAGAGGCTCCCAGTTAGGGGTGGCGGAGCAGAGAAAAGACGGAATAACTAACACTTGAAAGGTTGGACCCACCACATGAGGCTAGAATTCGGACTCCAAATAAAGGCACTACTCAGCTGGTTTTCTTCTCTCAAAGCTCAGCAGAGGGACACTGTGGGAGGGCACCAGACATTTTTTATATTAGTATAGTCACTCTTTATTTAATCTCATTCAGTCTATCATGAATGCTGGCATCTCTGGATATATATGATGTTTGATCGTTTTAAATGTTTTGGGAAAAAAATGAAGGAATCTTATTCTTTCTGAAACAAAATGTTCATGTTTGTCTCTGAAGTGAATCTTCCATTACTGTGTCACTATAATGGATGAAATTGGATGAAAAAGAAAAATCAACAGGAAGCAGTAAGGAGCAGGTCTCTTCTCCATCTATCTTTTTCTCTCTTTCTAACACCCCCTGTTGTTGAGCCTAACAAGCAGCCAGGAAGCTGAGCAGAAGTGTGGTTTGTAGACACTCTGCCCTTGCATGATAAAGCCCAATGGAGCCGCTGGTTCAAATCTGAGTATAGTATCTACTAGGGGATATGAAAATAAAGAATAAAAATGAACACCCCTGTACTTTAGTGGATAATTAAAGGGGAAATCTGTCATAAGTTAATTTGCACTATGAAATTTTAAAGGTAATTAAAGACAGCTTCTTATATTGCCTTCATAAATGTCTCTAATGTTTAGTGACCCTTAACTAAAGATCATATCATAAAAGTTTTATTTCCCTTAACTAAACATCATATTATGAAAAATATATATTTTCTTTGTATGAAAAAATAAATCATAGGATCCTTTAAGCCTTCCAAATAGTGTCTCAGGAAATTTTAAAATTAAATTCAGTGGTCATATTATTTTAATAAAACCATATACTCCAGGGATGGCTACTTATGAAGGATGTATTTGGGTATTTTAGGGCTAATATGGATTTTGTTTTTTATCAGTGTCACTACTTGGATTTACAACAAATATTGATAGTGTGCCAATGTAAAGATTTTAATTCTGCCATAGAATTCTAAGAAATATTTTATATATACATACTTTAGGGCATAATTAGATATGTTAAAATATTTAAAACATAAGCATACATGTATGGAATTTTTGCAGTCAGTAATTTTTTATTGTGAATAGCAGTCCCAACTTCCTATTGGTCTTTAGATGACAAATGAAGCCCCATGTTCATTTTGAGACAGCTATCATGGTCAATCTTCTGTTCTCCTTTTTACTCTTCAGCTTCCTCTAAATAGTAACAAAAGGAGAGCTCCACAAACAAGTGAATTGCTTATAGAGTGTGGCCTTTGTATAGAAATCTATAGGTAGATATTTAAGATTTTCATGTTTTTAAGAAATTAAATTTATAAGAATTTGGTGCGAATGACTTAAAAATAATTTTTTGACTTGCAAGAATAGGAAAGTAAAAGTGCAGACTGCAAACCTAAGTAGTATTGTGTAGTATTCTTTATGTAGGCTGAACTACTTGTAGAACAGGTATGTTTTTTCTAATAGCATTCTGACTACATGGACTGCTGACCAGCATGGCTATAATTACATAATGTCAGTATTCTATGCACTAGGCAGAGATTTTCATTTCATACATCATTCACAAAGGACAGCAGGATTTCCACAGTCAGGAGTTCATGTTTCAGTTGTTTTAAACTCTTAGAAGTTATTTTGAAGTTTCAAAAACCAAAGGTAGGGAATGCTGGTGTGGGTCAGTTGGTTAAGCAACTACCTTCAGCTCAGGTTATGATCTTGCATCACAGGATCAAATCCCACATCGGGCTCTGGACCCCACTGGGGAGTCTGCTTCTCCCTCTGTCCTTCTCCTTTCTCATACTCTCTCTCTCTTTCTCAAATAAATAAATAAAATCTTAAAAAAAGAAAAAACCAAACCTGAAGATAATATGCCCAGTTACTATGATCTGCATCCATACAGTTTTAGACCCGTGATTGTGCCACCCACTTAAGGCAAGCCACAGTGAGTTTTCTTATAAGAACCAAGGTTAGAGGTAAGAAACTACCATCACAGTGCTTCAGTCTTTCTTGAGGAGAGGTTTCTTGTTTTATTGTTCTGTGTGAAATACTGCTCAGTAAATAATGCTTTTTACAAATGCTGTCTCTGATCTGCTGAATACATAATAGGGAAGGAGGTAAAACTTAACTTGCCTCCAAAATGCTTTCACATTGACACATTTAAAAAGGAAATCACAGTATAGACCCAGAAAAGAATTGTTCTGGTACCTTACACCAAGCATTGGGAATGCTATACTCATTTATTTAGAGAAGCCCTCTTTCTATTAGTTTTCTTTGATTTTGTGTAGCACATGGGGAACTTTTGAAATAGGCTAAGTTCATATTCTCTATTCAGAAGTACTCATTGCTCTTAGGCTGCCCCTCCCTACTTATGACATTTAATTTACAAGATTATTTTCTGGTTTTCGTTATTTGTTCTCACCATCTAAAAATCCTAAAAATAGAGGTAAGGGAGTATTCCCTAGAATTTAGCTCTTTTTTTTTATCACTCATAAAATTCAGTGTGCTTTTTTTTTTTTTTTAAGATTTTATTATCCATTTGACAGAGATCACAAGTAGGCAGAGAGGCAGGCAGAGAGAGAGGAGAGGAAGGGAAGCAGGCTCCCTGCTGAGCAGAGAGCCTGATGTGGGGCTCAATCCCAGGACCCTGGGATCATGACCTGAGCTGAAGGCAGAGGCTTTAACCCACTGAGCCACCCGGGCACCCCAATTCAGTGTGCTTTTGTGCAACATTAATAATGCATAGCTATCCATTTATATTTGAATTATCCAAGAGACAGAAATAATTTTTATATTTAGGAGAATAGCAAGATAGTGAGCAAATTTATGCTGTTTCAAAAATTCTAAATCTTAGTATGTGAACCCTATAAGATTTTTCAGAAAAAGAAAAACACCTCTCAGTGTTACTTATTATCATCTTTATTTGTGAGAGAAAGGATAGAAAGTACAAGGCACAAAAAAGTTGGAATGGAATAAGATTAAAGAGATCATACTCTAGGCTAGAATGCTAGAATGTTTGAATCCTGGCCCCCTTGCTTGTAAGCACTATGCCCTAAGGGATATAAACTCCTTGTCTTTCTCATCTGAATCGGAGAGGCAATGATAATATTTATCCCATAGAATTTTATAAAGCTTAATAGATTAGTGTATTTAAAGTATACTGGGATATTTACAGTAATTTTGAGTAACTGGTATATATTAAGTACTCCATATTAACCTCCCAAGGACAGGAAATTGGTCAGATTTATTATTGCTGAATTTCTATTCCTTAAAAGAGTGTCTGGTGCATAGTTGACACTTATTTCAGTTTTTATTATTCAGATTCCAATTAATTCCTTGCTGTTCTAAAAAGTATATTATCTAGTTTCTTTTGCCTCATGGCTACTTGGTAGCTTCAAGCACAGAGAGGCATTGCTGGAAAATGAGTGAAGGGGAAAAGCCAGGCTATTCCTTCTCTGTCTCCCTCTCAAGTTGAGTGTTCTGCAGTGGGCGCATTTGCCTTGTACTACTAACTCCTTGTCTGGCTCCTTTTACGGTGCTTATAGACAACACTGGTTTCTGAGTTCTAGTAACAATGCTTCATCCCTGTGTCTGTCTATCATGGATGATACTTGTCCTCTGAATTGTTGTTCTTTCATATCACTTCACTATCTTCTATTTGTCTTCTCAGCTCTTGTATTATTATACAATTTTCTATATAAACTTTTCTCTGAATTAAATACCTAGGATGTTTCTTGTTTCCTTGTAAGACACTTACTGATACACTTGTCTATAAATAAATGTTGTTCAAATGACTTAATAAAGAAAACAGAAGTTACATGTTACCACATGATACATTCTGATTCCTGAGGTTCTGGTGTGTTCACCCAGTGAGAAGGAAGTTGTACTTCCATGTGGCAATCTTTAAAGGAAAGATGTCTCAGAAATGAGGCTTTCTTCATAATCTTATAATTTGGGGAGTAAAGAAGCAGAAAGAAACGAACCTTTAGAAACTGGAAAAAAAAAAAAGATATGAAGATTGATCCTTATTTCAGACTGGAGTTGTTGTAGTACAAATCCCACATGTTTGTATGATACTTCCAGGCTTGTCTAGATATATTATCTATTATGAAAAAGAAGAAGAATGTTTTAAGAAGAGTGACCACTGTCATACTTATCACCAGCACATAGATCCAAGTAGAGGACGAATAGAGCCTGATGCTACCATAGGACATTAGGACTGTATTAAAGTTTCTTTATATTTTACTTTTGTCCAGTGTCCTAGTACTAATAGATATCCTACTGAGCAGAGTACATGTTTTTTAGAGTTTGGTTGTAAGCTATTGCATATTATCCGAACGCTTCTAAAGCCACATAAATTAGGAAACTTCCTAAGCCACATAAATTAGGAAACTTCCTATACATTTATAAAGAAGGCCTGGGTTTTTTTGTTGTTGCCATGTTGTTGACTTTCAACCTTCTATTATACCTTAAATGCATGAACATTATTGTCACTACCCTAGTAGCATCTTACTTCACAAAATAAACTATTAGTATTGAGTTAATGGTCAATATTTGACTGATTCATGTTATCACCTCTTCTTGAGCTGCATGACTTAGAGATAAGGTTCAGTGCACTTCTTATAACCAAAAAATAGGATAGAATTTACTGTCGGCCAAACTCCTACTACCTTTAAGAACTCAAGGATTGTCCCTAGGCTGATTCTATTTCAGGATACTGGTATACACAAACAAATCATTTAATGTTTTTTTTTTTTTTTTTCCAGAGCTCATTGAAATTATCTTAAACATGGCAATAGCAGTAAAGAATGAAAGGCAATTTGGCACAGATAAATGGTAGTGAAACGGAAATCAGAAGAACAGAATTTTATCTCATTATTGCCAGATACTTTGCTGTGGGGCTTAACACATATGCCAGTTGAGAGGACTGGGTTGGATTAATACTGAAGTTCCCTTTAATTCAATGACCAGCCATCTAATGGAGCTTTTCTACTAATTTAGGCAGACCTACCTTGTCTTTTGGTTATAAATTAGACCTGGGTAAGAGAATAATCTATTCTACTAAGAGAAGTAAAAAGGAAAATGGATTCTGTTGATTTTTGAACTTATATAAAAATCAATAGAAAAATCTGTGGGCTTTGAAAGACTGTTAAGCAACTGAACATTTCTGCTCAAATGCAGTTTACCACTCATAAAATTATGCTTATCTGTTATTTATACTTAAATTATAAATGGCAGTCACTGTTTCTCCAAAAAGATCCCTCCATCTCCTAGAAGTGAAATTAATCAGTATAGCTATTTTGGGATCCACATGTAGAAATAAAGATATAAGTTTGAATTTTATCAAATACTTGCATTGACTTACACACATAATTGTTGCAAATTAAATTAGGCCATGACTTGTTTTAGTAAATTTTTTTTTAAGATTTTATTTATTTATTTGACAGAGAGAAATCACAAGTAGATGGAGAGGCAGGCAGAGAGAGAGAGAGAGGGAACAGGCTCCCTGCTGAGCAGAGAGCCCGATGCGGGACTCGATCCCAAGACCCTGAGATCATGACCTGAGCCGAAGGCAGCGGCTTAACCCACTGAGCCACCCAGGCGCCCCTGTTTTAGTAAACTTTCTTTAAAAATACAGTATATATTTTGGTAATTGTCTTTGTATGTTTAGTAATTTCATATATTATTATATATTTAGTAATTTTTTTTGCATTAAATTGTATCTAAAACCTGAACTTACAGCACGTTCTAAATTCACTAGCTCATTAGCTTTTAGCAGGAGATAAGTCTGTGTTACTCTACTCAAATACAAGTAACATTCTTGCCCTGTTCTTCTACTTAATCCTTCATCCCGTCTCACTTTACTGACACTACTGAAGAGAAGGTAAGATCAGTTACCTTTTGTAAAAATAAAATCAGAATATACTGGACATCTTTAGTTCAGCTGTCCCTACATGTCTATTGGAAGATAGCTTCTCCCTGTCTTCCAAACTCTCCACCCCAGGAGATCTCTACCACCCCAGGATTGCTTCTGTGTGTGTCTAGTTGGATAAGCCCTTCCTAATATGGCGTTCAGTTTTCCATCCTATTTTGATCTTCTGCAAAGCAACATTGACAATAAAACTATTATTGGCAAAAAGAGCAATATCCGAATCACCATATTTTATTCCTTTATATCCTTTATTTCCAAAGTGTTAGAGAGTAGAGACTATTTTGAGGGTTGCTACTGCTGCAGAGGAAGAATTGTCACTATCCTCTAAGGTCCTTATATCTGGACTAAGAATCAAATTGACGTGAGATAGATTAATAAGAGAAGATCAAATTTAATAGTTTTATGTAAGGGAAATCCTCACAGATATGGGAATTCCAAAGACAGTCACTCAGGCAACATGATGTTTATATGAGCTAAGAAGAAGGGTAGGATACAAAGGGGCCAAAGACTATTAGCAGGAAGGTGAAAGGAGATATTTGGAAAGCAAAGATTTCGCTGTTATGTAGATATTTCCTAAGTACAGTGAAATCTCTGTTAAGAGCTCACTTCCTGGTATGTGGAGGCAGGGAAGAAGAAGGTAGATTTTTCTTTTCTTTTCTCTCTCTCTCTCTCTTTTTTTTTTTTTAATTTGCTGAGTTTGGATTGCTTTTAACTCAAAATAATGTTCATGCCAAAGTGGCTCACCTTGAGCAGTCTGCCCATGGCCCGTATAATATAAAATCCCCAACAATTGGACACTGGTCAGAAATGGAGAAAAATAAAGCAGGGAATAGAAGTTCAAAGCCAAATAACATGTCAAAGTCTTGCAGTGAGGCAGAGTACAGAGACCTTGGTCAATATGTGGACAAGATATTTTGAACTTGTAGTTTTAAAGATTTCTATGTGGCTAGACAGGTTGTTGTGATAATTAAATGACTTTAAACTGCTCTGACCTGAAGAAGAAGCCACATGTTATTTTTGACTATAGCTTATAATGGGACTATCCACTAACGAGTCACCTAAAATACAAATAGTACAGTTTAGGCCTTTGCAGAAGAAAGAAAGGTTGCATGGCGGGTCTTGACAAATGCATAGGTAATTTCAGTAGACTACTACAGTATCCTACAAACATATACTACTCACACAAACTTTTTTTTTTTTTAAGATTTTTCATTTATTTGATAGTGAGAAGTCATAAATTGGCAGAGAGACAAACAGAGTTGGGAGGGGACAGGCTCCCTGCCAAGTAGAGAGCCTGAATGGGGAGGGGGGGGGCGGTTGCTCAATCTCAGGACCCAGAGACCAGGGCCTGAGCCAAAGGCAGAGGCTTTAACCCATTGAGCCACCCAGGCATCCCTACTAATCACAAATAAGCAGAGACATACAGTTTCAGAATGCAGGACTGCTCTTTCTCTCTACACAGGCACACATTTTTCTACTAGACATGGTTTTATTTTTAGAATAATATGGTCTTTCTAGACCTCCTGAACTGATGAGTTTTGCTTGACATAGAGAGCATTACTTGAGGACTTATTAGTAAGTCTAAAGTTAGGTAACTTTAGATGTACCCCTTTAAATTTGAACAAACCTAAAAATACAAGGAAATCTTTAGAAGTACTAACCTCAGCTATGTGATCTATGCAATCAAGAGTGGGGAAATGATTATTTATTTTCTAGGTGCTAACATTTGTACGTGGACATGCAGGTTTGCCTACAAAAATATGAAATCTAAAGAGAAGAAAGGCAGTACCTGATGGAGAACAAGACAGAAGTACTGGTTCTCTATAGATCTAATGGACTTGAGATTCAGATTTAAAATATTAGTTTCACTGATGATTCTTCTGAATACTGTATATTAGATAAAGATATATGAATACTAGCTGAAAGCCTTCCTTAGGTGGCAGGTTTCTCAGACCTGAGAGATAGAAGCATATTTTTAGCCGAGGATATAGAAAACACATAAAGCTAAACAAAGGATTATCTAGAATATTATTCAGACTCTCACATTATTAATTCTGAACAAAAATTATTAACTTATTGATATGCAGGTACAGTTGAAAACAAAAATCTTTTTTTTTTTTTAAAGATTTTATTTATTTCAGAGAGAAAGTGAGAGAGTGAGAGCATGAGCAGGGGAAGGAACAGACTCCTTGCTGAGCAGAGAGCCTGAAGCTGAGTTGCGAGCCCTGATGCAGGGCTTGATCCAGATCCTGGAACTTTGGAATCATGTTCTGAGTCAAAGGCAGATGCTTATTGAGTCACTCATGTGCCTGGAAAACAAAAATCTTTATCGACACTTCTTCCCTTAAATATCACTAAATCTTTGCTATGGTCTTGGCCATCACTAAGAAACAGATTCTTTTTTTTTTTTTTTTAAATTATGTCTTGTCTTGTTTTTATTTTTTATATATATTTTTTAATTTTTTATAAACATATAATGTATTATTAGCCCCAGGGGTACAATGTGAATTGCCAGGTTTACACACTTCACAGCACTCACCATAGCACAAACCCTCCCCAATGTCCATAACTCCCTCCCCACCCTGTTTGTTTGGTGATATTAAGGCTCTCTTATGGTTTGTCTCCCTCCCCATCCCATCTTGTTTCATCTATTCTTTTCCCACCCTCCAAACCCCCCACATTGTATCTCCACTTCCTCATATCAGGGAGATCATAAGATAAGAAACTGATTCTAAAAGCAGTTTTGCCTAAACTATTCTTCTAGGAGTGGGATGAACTTATTTTTAACTTTGATGGTTTTGGGTTTGATAATTTTGACCTTTTAAATAACAGTATGAGCTGCCTCAAGACTTGGCCTTAAGTTAATTAAACTTTTGGGTCTCTAAAAGAACCGCAATGATTCCAGTGAAAGAAATCTCATTTTCCAGCAGCTGACAGAACTTGAAAACCACTTGAGATTGAAGGACCCTTTTGGCTAAGACAAAACACAATAAGATATGGGGACAAATTTTAATTCCTTTAATTTTTAACATATTAAGGCAGAATATTTTTATTTCAGACCTGAATTCCTATGAAATTTAACTAGCAAGAGGATTTAATCTTTGAACTTTAATATCTCCTTGGAAAGTTCATACTGCTAAGGGGCTTATATTCAAATTTATGGAATGTGTGTGATGTTGGCATTCTATTATTGAAAGCCTTTATGAATTTTATTATTAGATTTCTTAATGAAGTCATTTAGACTCATTGGATAATTTCTGATAGGCTATGTTGTAATCTAACTAAACCTAATTTGGTGTGAGGAATGGAGTAGAGAATAGATTTTCAGCCTTGGAGCAGAGTAGGTTTAGCATGAAATTTAATTAGTGTATTATTCAGATCTATTTCATAGCCCAAGACGGCAAAGCATTAGCCAATCTCCAGTGGTCTCAAAGGGGAAGGTTTGATTTGGTAGGAGCAGTATAGGAAGGTGGGAGCAGGCTTATGCTGACTGTTAGTCACCTATAACAAGATGAATAACCTCACCTTTGGTAGATCATGCTCTTAATCATTAAGCCCAGTGGGTTAAGAAAAAATAAGTGGGGAAGATCATGGGGACATTATTTATTTTCTCTTCCTGATATTTTTTTCCAAGCAGTAAAAACTCTCTTCTCGTAATACTTATCACTCCCTTTAAGGCCCCCTTTAACTAATTTCACCAAGGGAAACTTGGAAATGATTAAAAGGCAATGCTTAATTAGCATTGCTATGATCTTCTTTCCCTTGGACATGAGTCCCCCCCCCAGGCAGATACCCTCATTGAGTTATACTGTGATTGAGTGGGTAATCTGCTTGATTCAGAGATTCAACTAGAAGTCAGATTGATTATAACTTTTTTTTTAAGATTTTATTTATTTATCAGAGAGAGAGAGGGAGAGAGAGCGAGCACAGGCAGACAGAATGGCAGGCAGAGGCAGAGGGAGAAGCAGGCTCCCTGCTGAGCAAGGAGCCTGATGTGGGACTCGATCCCAGGATGCTGGGATCATGACCTGAGCCGAAGGCAGCCGCTTAACCAACTGAGCCACCCAGGTGTCCCGATTATAACTTTAATATTAGATGAAATCATAAATAAAATTTATATATTTCTCTCTTTGCTTTCTCATATTTTTCCTGGTAAGCAGATAGGAATATTTACTGGATGCTACGTTAGGATATATAATACATATTTTGACATAAATTTTTTAAAAGTTTACTAATCATGAGCACAACATGAAATTTTACAATGTTCTTTCACTATGCTTTGTTCTTTCACTATGCTTTGTTATTTTGGAGCAAATATACACAAGCCACACATCTATATATACATAGATACATATACAAATAACTTGTATATATTGAAACTCAAAAAAGAAGATGCTGAAAAAAGAAGATCTGTTCTTGACAGAATTGTTAGGTGTGTTTCAAATAAATTAGCCCTTATTGTTGGATTGTTCCCTTACTCAATTGTTATATCTACTGACTAAAGAAAATAGAAAGAGTAGTAACATGAAGAAAAATTTAGGTCCACATTGTAAAGTGAAATAGTTTCTAATAGTAACTAAGAAAAAGTGTCCTGCAAATTGACTGCCTGAGTTTAAATCTAATTTCTTCCCTTTTTAACAACATGAACTTGGGCGATTCATTTAATGACATTTGTCTCTGCTTCTATATCTGTAAAGCAATAACAATAATATTAGTATTGGGGCACCTGGGTGGCTCAGTGGGTTAAGCCGCTGCCTTCGGCTCGGGTCATGATCTCAGGGTCCTGGGATCGAGTCCCACATCGGGCTCTCTGCTCGGCAGGGAGCCTGCTTCCCTCTCTCTCTCTCTGCCAGCCTCTCTGCCTACTTGTGATCTATCTCTGTCAAATGAATGGATAAAATCTTTAAAAAAAAAAACAATAATATTAGTATTAACTGCATTGGATCATTTGAGACTTAAATTAGTAATTATATAAAATATGCAGAAGAGTTCTTGGCATATGGAAAATACTATAAAATTGTTGGTTATTATCACTTGCAGCATAATGATATGTTGAGAATGTTCTCAGACAGATATTGTAAAGAAATAGAGATGGTGACATTCAGAACTTCCAGAGATAGTTATAAAGTCAGCATAGAGGAAGTCCAAAGAAACTTTTAATGTAAGAAGACAAACAAATTTAGTTGCATAAGACAAAATAATATGCCATTTAACCTTGGACTTGTGAGATTAATGAAAATTTTAATTTTCATTCAATTAAATTCATTTAATTTGTGAGATTAATGAAAATTTTAAACATAACATTTCATTTATTATATGATTTGGAGCACTGGTTCTCTAAGTCTGGTTCCTGGACCAAAAAAATTAACATCACCTAGAACCATTTCAAAATATAATATTTAGGCTTTACCCAGACCTACTGAAGTTGAAACTCAGGAAATGGGGCAGAAATCTGTTTTGAACAATTCCTCACAATAATTCAGATACCTAATGAACCGCTCAGAGTTTTGAGATTTTTTTATGTAATATGAGACACTTAACCATATAAAATATACTTGAGAAAGCTAATTAAACAAAGTATAAATGAGATTAATATTTCAAAAATATGAATTAAAACATACATGGTGCTTAGACTGAACACTGATAATGTTTACCTTTTATGGAGTATTGTCTCCATATGTCAAACAGTATACCTATTTAATTGATGAGAGCAATCTTGTGAGTAGGTATTAATTTTGTCTTTTTACCAAGGAGTAAACAGAGGTTCTTACAAGTTAAAATCATATAACTAGAATATGGTAGAGGAAAAATTTGATTTCGTAGTCTGTGAATCCAGACTATACACTTAGTTATGATACTTTAATAAGAATGGGACTGAGTAATGATGAATGAATAATGAATAATGAATAAAGATGAAGCCATGTTATTTCTGCATTTTCCTCTGACCATTCCCTTTATCACTCGGGAATAATACTTTCCCCACAAAATGACATTTTCTTTTAGTATTTCCAAAATTATGCCTACTGATGGCTGATCACATTGTCATTTGAGAAAGGATCATTATATTAAATTTAAGCTCGTAATTAACAAATACACAATGAGAGCTTACTAAACAGCTATATGTAGGAATATTGATATAGACTTGCAGAAGATAATGCATACTACAAAGTGTTAACAGTCTTTTTTTTTTTTTAAGATTTTATTTATTTATTTATTTGAGAGAGAGACAGTGAGAGAGAGAATGAGCGAGGAAAAGGTCAGAGGGAGAAACAGACTCCCCATGGAGCTGGGAGCCCGATGCAGCACTCTATCCCGGGACTCCGTATCATGACCTGAGCCGAAGGCTGTCGTCCAACCAGCTGAGCCACCCAGGTGTCCCCAGAGTGTTAACAGTCTTAATGAGATAAACATGAAAATAATTTTTAAACTGCTTTATCGAGGTATGAACGACATGCAAAAAATTCTCCATATATAATGTATACAACTTTATGAATTTGGAGAGAAGAATACACTCTTGAAACCATCATCACAATTTATGCTGTAAACATATCCACCAACTTTAAGAGTTTCTTACTGCTCTATTTATTATTTAAAAAATAAAAATAGTTATTTAAATCGGTGGATATTCAAAGACCAAGTAATGAGGTGATTATTTTTGTCATTGCTTCTGCAGAGATTTACCATATCTTTTGTGTATTCAATTTGACTTCAAATAATTTGTATCCAGGGGCCACTACTGAACTGGTTAGTTAGTTCATGATCATTCTAAGTTATTTTTATTGATTTTTTTAAATCAATAACTTATTGGTTTTATTCTATATTTTAAAAAGACTATAGTTATATGTTGTGAAACAATCAAATAAGAAAGTGAAGGTTAACTATTCTTAAGACCTTGTTATCGGGACGCCTGGGTGGCTCAGTTGGTTGGACAACTGCCTTCGGCTCAGGTCATGATCCCAGAGTCCCAGGACTGAGTCCGGTGTCAGGCTCCCAGCTCCGCGGGGAGTCTGCTTCTCTCTCTGACCTTCTCCTCGCTCATGTTCTCTCTCACTGTCTCTCTCTCAAATAAATAAATAAAATATTTTTAAAAAAATACCTTGTTATCTTTCCTATCCTTTCCATCTTATTGCTGTGTCAATTCTATTTCTTTGCTCTCCATTTCATTTCATGCATTTATAATGCTGTTTATATTCAGAAACTTTTTCAATCTCTATTTTATTGCTTTCAAATTGATTTATGGCATATTATAAATAATGTACTAGTTAAATTATTTCCAATAAGTAATCATATGGAGGGTGATATAAAATCTTTTCAAATTAAAAAATTGCTATAGTATAAATGTAGAATTCTATTATATCAAATGAACATTTACAGAATAATAGTTTTCCCTTTGGACATAAAAGCTGATAGTCATTTACTAGGTGAAAGATTTTATGTACCTTAAATTTTAAAATATCATGTTTGAACATGATCTAAAACACAATACTAAAGACCCGCTTCTGGAATGAAGGTGTGAAAACTCCATACACCTGCTCTCAAGAAGAGCAATCATAACTGGTAAAATATTTTTTTAAAGAAACACATTAACACACATTTAAAATATCTGGAGTTTGTCCTAAGGGCACACAACAACATCAAAAAAAAAAATTTAGTTGGAAAAACCTATTAAATTTTTAAAAACCTGCAATTCTGTGGGACTTGAGCCACAACCGGCTGCCCTCCTTTTCTTCTCCCAGCACAGTACACTGGAAGATCCACTCCAGGTAGGTGTGCACCAGAAATTGGGATTTCCCCACCCCAGCTCTAATTTCTTTAGTTCTGTATTGCAGAGACTACATTCCTGGTGGGATTTTGCATGCTATATTCCTCTACCAGATTTCCTCTTTACACCCAGTCCCCACCCTTAGCATAGAAGCTATACTCCAGGCACATAGGCTATCCCATCGAAATCCCAGATGACTTCTTTGCTGAAATTAAAAACAAACAAACAAACAAACAAAAAACTCGATCCAAAAATTTACATGAAAACCCAGGGGACAAGCCAAGAGAGGCAAGATGATGGAGGAGTAGCAGACTGAAATGACATCAGGTCACCAGGAGTTTAGGTAGATAGTTATCAAACCATTCTGAACACCTACAAATGCAGCAGGAGATCAAAGAGAAGAGGAGCAGCAATTCTAGGAACAGAAAATTGACCACTTTCTGAAAGGTAGGACATGTGGAGAAGTGAATCTGAAGTGACAGGAAGATAGACCGCAGGGGGAGGGGCCTGCTCCTGGCAAGTGGCGGAGCAGCAAAGCACAAAATCAGAACTTTTAGAAATCTGCTCCACTTAGGGATATCTCTCCGGAGGCTAAGCAGGGGTGGATCACTCTCAGGGACAGTGTTGTCTCAGGACCCATAGGGTCAATGAACGATTGGGGGTGTCTGAGTGTGGCAGAGCTCCCAGATATTGGAGCAGGGAAGCTGACTACGAGACAGAGCCGAGGAGTGAGCTCTCAGCTAGGGGTTACCTTAAACCACGATCCATGGCACAGTCAGACCACTGCCCTTTGAGCAGGGAAGCCACAAGTGGCAGATCCAGGGAGATTGACCTTCTTCCTCTTGAGGCAGGAATCTGCTGATTTTGGAGACTCCAAACACAGCTGCACGCCAGAGACAGAAATGCTTGGTCACAGGCAGGGTGAGCCCAGAGCGCAGCCAGAGACCAGGAAAATGGGAGTGACTGACCCCTTTTCTCAGAGGGCGCACTGACAAGTCAGGCCCCAAGCTCTCAGCCCCTCTGTGCTGGATATTGGGAGGCCGACCTTTTCATTCCTGTCCTCCAGAGCTCCATGGAAAGCATTCAGGGAACAAAAACTCCCGAGAAGGAACTCGAACAGATTTCTTAGCCTGGCCCCTGGCAAGGGGAGTGCAATTCTGCCTTGGGCAAAGACATTTGAGGATCACTACAACAGGCCCCTCCCCCAGAAGATCAGCAAGAACATCCAACCAAGACCGGGCTAACTGATCAAGAACAACAGTAGAACTCCAGAGCTAGGGGAAAACAATGCAAGGAATTCATGGCTTTCTCCCCATGATCCTTTAGTTTTGTAAAGTTAAATTAAATTTTTTATTTTACTTTTTTCTTATGCTAATTTTTTAACTTTTCCTCTTTCCTCTTTTAATGTTTTTAAACTAGTTTATCTTAACAATACCTTCTGGAAAAAAAACAAAAAAACCTTTTTAGACCTTAATTATTATAGTCATATTTTATCCTTCATTGTATTTAACCTTATTTTTTGTATACATAGAGGGTTTTTTTTTTTTTCCTAAAAAATTTTGGGACACAATTTCTTCTAATAGATCAAAATATACCCTAAATCTAGCACAGTGCTTTGTTCTAGTCTCCACCCTGAGCATATTCTCTCCCCCCATTTTTTCTTTTTCCAACCAACTTATCAATTCCATTTTTATTTTTTAACTTTTCATCTTTACGGTCATATTCCATCCCTTCATCATGTTTACCCTTATTTTTGTATATATATGTTTTTCTTTCTTTAAAATTTTGGGAGGTAGTTTCTTTTTTTTTTTTTTTAAGATTTTATTTATTTATTTGACAGAGAGAGAGATCACAAATAGGTAGAGAGACAGACAGAGAGAGAGATGAGGAGAAGCAGGCTCCCTCCTGAGCAGAGAGCCCAATGCGGGACTCGATCCCAGGCCCCTGGTATCATGACCTGAGCCGAAGGCAGAGGCTTAACCCACTGAGCCACCCAGGCGCCCCTGGGAGGTAGTTTCTTCTAAGAGACCAAAACACACCCAAAATCAAGTGGGTGGGTCTGTGCTATTGTGCTATTCACCAGTCTAATATGTATGTATGTATGCATGTGTGTCTGTATGTGTGTGTGTATATCTATATCTATATTTATATCTATATCTATATATATACATACATATATATTTAAGAAAAGGGGTCAAAAAAATATATATATATATATTTTTACCCCTTTTTGCACCCCCAGTTTGGGGTTTCTTCTGATTTGGTTAGTGTACATGTTGGGGGTCTTTGCCACCCTTTTAGTATTTTATTCTCTCATTCATATATTCTTTTCTGGATAAAATGACAAGGCAGAAAATCTCACCACAAAACAAAACAAGAGTCAGTACCAAAGGCTAGGGACATAACCAATACAGACATTGGTAATATGTCTGATCTAGCTTTCAGAATGACAATGCTCCAGGTGATAGCTGGGCTCAAAGAAGGTATGGAGGATATTAGAGAAATGCTGTCTGGAGAAATAAAATCTTTTTCTGGAGAAATAAAAGAACTAAAATATAACCAAGCTGAAATTTAAAAAGTTATTAATGGAGTGCAAGCAAGAATGGAGGCTCTTGGGGCACCTGGGTGGCTCAGTGGGTTAAAGCCTCTGCCCTCAGCTCAGGTTGTGATCCCAGGGTCCTGGGATCGAGCCCTGCATCAGGCTCTCTGCTCAGCAGGGAGCCTGCTTCTCCCTCTCTCTCTGCCTATCTCTCTGCCTACTTTGATCTCTGTCTGTCAAATAAATAAAAAATAAAATCTTAAAAAAAAAAGAAAAAAAAGAATGGAGGCTCTTACTGCTAGGGTAAATGAGGCAGAAGAGAGAATTAGTGATATAGAAGACCAAATGATGGGGAATAAAGAAGCTGAGCAAAAGAGAGACAACTACTGGACCACGAGGGGAGAATATGAGTGATAAATGATACCATAAGATAAAACAATATTAGAGTAATTGGATTCCAAAAGAAAAGAAAGAGAGGGGCAGAAGGTATATTTGAGCAAATTATAATAGAGAATTTCCCTAATATGGCAAAGGGAACAAGCATCAAATTCCAGGAGACAGAGAGAAATCCCCTCAAAACCAATAAAAATGGGTCACACCCCATTATCTAACAGTAAAACTTAATAGTCTTAATGATAAAGAGAAAATCCTGAAAGCAGCACAGTACAAGAAGTCTGTAACATGCAATGGTAGAAATATTTGATTGGCAGCAGACTTATCCATAGAGACCTGGCAGACCAGAAAGAACTGGCATGATATACTCAGAGCACTAAATGAGGAAAATATGCCAAGAATACTATATCCAGGTAGGCTATCCCTGAAAATAGAAGGAGAAATAAAAAGCTTCCAGGACCAACAAAAATTAAAAGAATTTGCAAACACCAAACCAGCCTTAAAGCAAATATTGATAGGAATCCTCTAAGAAAAGAGAGAGAGCCTAAAAGTAGTACACCAGAAAGGAATAGAGACATTATACAATAACAATCACATAACAGGCAATACAATGACACTAAATTCATATCTCTCAATAGTTACCCTGAATGTAAATCGGCTAAAAGCCCCAATCAAAAGACACAGGGTATCATAATGGATTAAAAAAAACCCAATATGCTGTCTGCAAGAAGCTCATTTTAGACCCAAAGACACCACCAGATTTAAATTGAGGGAGTGGAGAACAATTTACCATGCTAATAGACATCAGAAGCAAGCTGGGGTGGCAAACCTTATATCAGATCAATTAGATTTTAACCCAAAGACTACAATAAGAGATGAGGAAGGACACTATATCATACTCAAAGGGTCTGTCCAACAAGAAGATCTAACAGTTTTTAATATCTATGCCCCTAGCATGGGAGCAGCCAATTATATAAACCAATTAATAACGAAATCAAAGAAACACATCGACAATAATACAATAATAGTAGGGGAGTTTAACACTCCCCTCACTGAAATGTTCAGATCATCCAAGCAATAGATCAACAAGGAAATGAAGGCCTTAAATGACACACTGGACCAGATGGATATCACAGATATATACAGAACATTCCATCCCAAAGCAACAGAATACACATTCTTCTCTAGTGCACATGGCACATTCTCCAGAATAGATCACATCCTGAGTCACAAATCAGGTCTCAACCAGTACCAAAAGATTGGAATCATTCCCCGCGTATTTTCAGACCACAATGCTCTGAAGGTAGAACTCAATCAGAAGAGGAAATTTGGAAAGAACCCAAATACATGGAGACTAAACAGCATCCTTCTAAAGAATGAATGGGTCAACCAGGAAATTAAAGAAGAATTGAAAAAATTCATGGAAAAAAATGATAATGAAAACAAAGTGGTTCAAAATCTGTGGGACATAGCATATATATAGTGATGCAAGCCTTTCTCAAGAAACAAGAAAGGTCTCAAGTACACATCCTAACTCTACACCTAAAGGAGCTGGAGAAAGAACAGCAAAGACAGCTTAAACCCAGCAGGAGAAGAGAAATCATAAAGATCAGAGCAGAAATCAATGAAATAGAAACCAAAAGTAGAACAAATCAATGAAACTAAGAGCTCGTTCTTTGAAAGAATTAATAAGACTGATAAACCCCTGGCCAGACTTATCAAGAAGAAAAGATAAAGGACTCAAATAAATAAAATCATGAATGATAGAGGAGAGATCACAACCAACCCAAAGAAATACAAACTATTTTAAGAACGTACTATGAGCAACTGTACACCAGCAAATTTGACAATCTGGAAAGAAATGGTTGCATTCCTAGAGACATATGAACTACCACAACTGAACCAGGAAGAAGTATAAAGCCTGAACAGACCCATAACCAGTAAGGAGATTGAAGCAGTCTTTACAAATCTCCCAAAAAACAAGAGCCCAGGGACAGAGGGCTTCCCAGGGGAATTCTACCAAACATTTAAAGAAGAATTAATTCCTATTCTCCTGAAACTGTTCCAAAAAATAGAAATGGAAGGAAACTTCCAAACTCATTTTATGAGGCCAGCGTCACCTTGATCCCAAAACCAGACAAGGATCCCATCAAATAAAGGAATTAGAGACCCATATCCTTGATGAACACGGATGCAAAAATTCTCACCAAAATACTGGCCAATAGGATCCAACAGTACATTAAAACGATTATTCACCATGACTAAGTGGGATTTATTCCAGGGCTTGAAGGTTGGTTCCACATCCAAATATCAATAAATGTGATACAATACATTAATAAAAGAAAGAACAAGAACCATATGATACTCTCAATAGATGCTGAAAAAGCATTTGACAAAGTACAGCATCCTTTCTTGATCAAAACTCTTCCAAGTGTAGGGATAGCACTTTCCTCAATGAGCACATTCCTCAATATCATCAAAGCCATCTATGAAAAACCCACCGCAAATATCATTCTCACTGAGAGCTTTTCTGCTAAGATCAGGAATTTGGGAGGGATGTCCACTATCACCATAGCTATTCAACATAGTACTAGAAGTCCTAGCCTCAGCAATCAGACAAAAAAGAAATTAAATGGATTTGAATTAGCAAAGAAGAAGTCAAACTCTCTCTCTTTGCAGATGATATGATACTTTATGTGGGAAACCCGTAAGACTCCACTCCAAATCTGCTAGAACTTGTATAGGAATTCAGTAAATTGTCAGGATATAAATCAAACCACAGAAATCAGTTGCATTTCTATATACCAAATTAAGGAGTCAATCCCTTTTACAATTGCACCAAAAACTATAAGATACCTTGGAATAAACCTAACCAAAGAGGCAAAGAATCTGTACTCAGAAGATTATAAAGTACTTATGAAAGAAATTGGAGAAGACACAAAGAGATGGAAAAAGGTTCCATGCTCCTGGATTGGAAGAATAAATATTGTGAAAATGTCTATGCTACCTAAAGCAATGTACACATTTAATACAATCCCTATCAAAATACCATCATTTTTTTTTCAAAGAAATTGAACAAATAACCGTAAAATTTATATGGAACCAGAAAAGATCCTGAATAGCCAGAGGAATGTTGAAAAGAAAGCCAAAGTTGGTGGCATCACAATTCCAGACTTCAAACTCTATTACAAAGCTGTCATCATCAAGACAGTATGGTACTGGCACAAAAACAGACACGTAGATCAATGGAACAGAATAGAGAGCCCAGAAATAGACCTTCAACTCTATGGTCAACTAATTTACGACAAAGCAGAAAAGAATGTCCAATGAAAAAAAGACAGTCTCTTCAACAAATGGTGCTGGGGAAATTGGACAGCCACATGCACAAAAATGAAACTGGACCATTTCCTTATACCACACACAAAAATAGACTCCAAATGGATGAAAGACCTCAGAGTGAGACAGGAATATTTTCAAATCCCGAGGAGAACACTGGCATCAACCTTTCGACCTCAGTCACAGCAACTTCTTCCTAGAAACATCGCCAAAGGCAAGGGAAGCAAAACCAAGGGCAAAAATGAACTATTGGGACTTCATCAAGATCAAAACCTTTTGCACAGCAAGGGAAACCATCAGAAAAATTAAAAAACAACTGAGAGAATGAGAGAAGATATTGATAAATGATATATCAGATAAAGGGCTATTATCCAAAATCTGTAAAGAATTTATCAAACTCAACATGCAAAGAACAAATAATATAATCAAGAAATGGGCAGAGGAGGTGAATAGACATTTCTGCAAAGAAGACATCCAGATAGCCAACAGACACATGAAAAAAATGCTGTACATCACTCAACATCAGGGAAATGCAAATCAAAACCACAATGAGATACCACCTCACACCAGTTCAGAATGGCTAACATTAACAAGTCAGGAAATGACAGATGTTGGAGAGGATGTAGAGAAAGGGGAACCCTCCTACACTGTTGGCGGGAATACAAGCTGGTGCAGCCACTCTGGAGAACAGAATGGAGGTTCCTCAAAAAGTTGAAAATAGAGCTATCTTATGACTCTAAAGATACAAATGTAGTCACGTGCACTTGAATGTTTATAGCAGCAATGTCCACAATAGCCAAAGTATGGAAAGAACCTCGATGTCCATCAACAGATGAATGGATAAAGAAGATGCGGTGTCTAAATATATACAATGAATATTATGCACCCATCAAAAGAAATGAAATCTTGCCATTTGCAACCACATGAATGGAACTAGAGGGCATTAGGCTGAGTGAAATAAGTCAATTAGCGAAAGACAATTATCATATGATCTCCCTGATATGAGGAATTTGAGATGCAGAGTTGGGGGTTTGGAGAGTAGGGAAGGAAAAAATGAAACAAGATGGGATTGGGAGGGAGACAAACCATAAGAGACTCTTAATCTCACAGAACAAACTGAGGGTTGCTGGGGGGTGGGGGGTATGGAGAGGGTGGTTGAGTTATGGACATTAGGGAGAGTATGTGCTATGGTGAGTGTTGTGAAGTGTGTAAGCCTGACGATTCACAGACCTGTACCCCTGGGGCAAATAATACATTATATGTTAATAAAAATAATTAATAAATTTTTAAAAGAGCTCAAAAAAATACAAAAAGAAAACCCATGGGACCAGAATAAGCAAAACATTCTTGAAAAATAATAATGATCTTGAAAAATAATAACAAAGCTAGAGGACTCACACTCCCTGATGTCTGAAACTACTACAAAAATACATTGAGCAGAACAGTATGATACTGGAATAAGGCTAGGTATATAATAAATGGAATAGACTTGAGAGTCCAGAAGTAAACGTTCACATTTATAGTCAACCTGATATTAACAAGATTGCCAAAACAATTCAAAAAGAGAAAGAATAGTCCTTTCAAATAATGGTGCTGGGACAGTGGAATGTCTACATGTAAAACAATGAAGTTGGACTCTCTCACACACAATAAACAAAAATTAACTCAAAATGAATCAAATATTATTAGCCATCAATGAAATGTAAATCAAATCCATATCACTTTATAAAAAAATATGGATAAGAATGATTATAATAAAAAATATAGATAATAAATTTTTGAAAGGATACGTGTAAGTTGGACCCCTCTCACACTCCCATGAGGAATGTAAAATGCCACATTGCTTTGCAGGGTCTGGCAATTCCTCAAAATTTTAAAACATTGGGTTACCATATGATCCTGCAGTTTTACTCATTGGTGTTACCCAAGAGAAAAAAAAAATATGTTCACATAAAAACCTGTATATAGATATTCACAGCAGCATTTTTTATAATAGACAAAAGTGCTAACAGCACAAATGCCCATCAGTTGATGAATGTAAAATAAAATATGGTATAACCATACAGTGCAGTGTTATTCAGCAATTAATAGGAGTGAAGTAATGATGTACTCTACTACCTGGATGAACCATGAAAACATGCTAAGTGAAAAAAAGCTAGCTGGAAAAGAGCACATATTTTATGATTATGTTTATACTAAAGGCTCAAAATAGACAAATCTATACAGAGAAAAAACAGATTGGTAGCTGCCTGGAGTCAGAGGAGTTGAGGGAAATTTACACATTTCTACTAATGTGCCTGGAATCTATGGGACAATGAAAATGTTCTAAAATTGTTTGCAGTGATGCCTGTACAAATTTGAATATCCTAAAAACCACTGAGTCATACATTTGGAATAGGTAAATATATATGAATTATATCTCACTAAGCAATTTAATAAGCTATCAAGAACAACTCATATTCACAGCATACACGCCTTCTTAATATTAAATGTTGATGGTTATTTGTGCACATGATGTCAAGAAAACATGATTTAGAAAGCACTATTTTCTAATTAAAGAAAGATTATTATTAATGAAAATAAATCACATACAGTGCTATTTTTAGAGGTAATCTTGCACTGGAATTAGTTTTCTACGGAGATGGTAGAAAATGAATACTGTCATTTGTTTAAGTATAAATTAGTTGGTTAATGTAGAGAACCAAGATACATATTTCAAGGGAAAAAAGAAACCATGCTTAAGACCCAAAACTGTATAAACAGCTCACTTGAATTAGGATACGTGACTGACACTTTGAGGCTATTGAGACTGATTGTCAGGATTCTGGGATACTACCCAAAAAATTATAGATTGGAGTTATCAAAATGAAACATTTTTTAAAAGATTTTATTTATTTAAGATTTATAAGAGTGAGTACAAGCAGGGAGAGAGGCAGAGGGACAAGCGGACTCCCTGTTGAAGGAGGAGGCCGACATGGGACTTGATCCCAGGACCCTGAGATCATGACGTGAACTGAAGTCAGACACTTACCTGAGACACCCAGGCACTCCCAAAATGTAACATTTCTTTTAATTGTCTTATTTTTTATATAATAGTTTCTCCATAGGTGTGTAAACATCTCCAGAGAGCAAAAAGTAATCCCTCCCTATTCTGCCCACCCCCCAGTCTTCTTTCTTGGTTCAGGGGGTTCAGTCACATGCTATGTGATATGCAGAAGGGGATCTAGATAGTTAATGGTTCCTCATAAAACTTTCCACCAGTTTTTGTGTTATGTTATGTTATGTTATGTTATGTTATGTTATGTGATGTTATGATGTTATGATGTTATGATGTTGTGTTATTATTTTCAGTCTTCATTTTAAGCCCCACTTATATCCCTGGCTTCTGAAGTAAATGGTGTCTCCATGTCCCAAGAACTTTTGAATTCTTGCTAAGCAAACCACTTTGCTTACTGGCTTTTACTTTCTCTTCCCTGATGATTTGAGAAATTAAGTTTCTTTTTGGAGGCGGGGGCGTTCTCAATCAGTTTTTAGTTGTCCATCATCTTTGGTTTCCAAGTTTTTTGTCCACCTATTTTTTCACTGATTTCACAATATTTTTATATTGTTCAATGTGCTATTAATTACCATTTTTGAAAGAAGATAAAGATGAAATATATAAATAGATGATAAGAAAGAGATAGAAGACCCTCAGAAATTCCTTCTGTCATTGAGCTTATATATATATATTTTAAAGATTTTATTTATTTGACAGACCAAGATCACAAGTAGGCAGAGAGGCAGGCAGAGAGAGAGAAAGTGGAGGAAGCAGGCTCCCTGCTGAGCAGAGAGCCCGATGCGGGGCTCGATCCCAGGACCCTAGGATCATGACCTGAGCCAAAGGCAGAGGCTTTAACCCACTGAGCCACTCAGGAGCCCCATGTCATTGAGCTTATATTAAAAACAATCAGCAAAGTAGTTATGTGGTAATAAGTGATACTGGCAATTTTTTTAAATAAAAGGAATGAATGATAATAGGAATTGCTCAGGTTTGGAGGACAAAGAAGTCAAATATATTTTCTATGTCTCATGTTTATATTTTATAATATTAACAATGCATAAGAACTGAATAACTTTCATTTATTGTGTTCGGTTAGATCTGTTACATTGTCTATGACAGTAAGCCATTTTTTCTAATCATTCTTAGTTGATCCATATACTTGGATATCCTAAGGGTATTCAGAAGAACAAACTTCCAGTTACATTTGTTTTCAGAGTATATGCTTACTAATTTTCTTACACCTTTTGTTTACTGTTTTTAATTTCTTTACTGGCAACTGCCCCAGTACAGGTCAACATCTAACTGCTGTTTAAAATAAAATACATGGGGGCGCCTGGGTGGCTCAGTGGGTTAAGCCGCTGCCTTCGGCTCAGGTCATGATCTCGGGGTCCTGGGATCGAGTCCTGCATTGGGCTCTCTGCTTGGCAGGGAGCCTGCTTCCCTCTCTCTCTCTTTCTGCCTGCCTCTCCATCTACTTGTGATTTCTCTCTGTCAAATAAATAAATAAAGTCTTTAAAAAAATTTTTAAATAAAATACATGTATAATCATGTCATTCACTGCTTAAAAAAATCACCATCTAATTCCTGAAAATTTACATAATACAGTGCATTGTTTCACCAAATATTCACTGAATTTTAGTTTATTTCAAGAATCACTAATCCCGATACACCTCTTCTGATTCATTTCTCATTATTTTGATAAGTACTATGTTGCTCTTGTTAAAGAAATAGTCTTGTTCCCAAAATATGCAAGACCCTTCCTTAAACTGTACTTTGGCCTATAATTCTCTCCTTATGCTCCAGAATTGCTTTGTATTCCCCTCCCAGATGACAAAATTCTAATTATAAAAAGAATAATAACAATAATGATTCCTCTCCACTGTTTCCTGCTCTGCAAAACCTTCTTTATCATCTCCAACGGAAGGTTAACTGTTACTCCCTTTGTTACCATATAACTATATTAATTTACCTGCATTTTTCTGACAATATTTTGGTAGTTATTTGTATAGAAGACTGCTTACTTAATAGTTAGCTGTTGAAGACAAGTCTAGCAAAAAATCTTTTTTTCCCTTTAGTGCTTAGTTAAAAGAATTAACATAGTACACATAAATCTTTCATAAATTATTTTTGAATAAGTTATAATTTTGTTTATTTATTTATTTATTTTATTTTTTATTTTTAAAGATTTTTATTTATTTATTTGACAGACAGAGATTACAAGTAGGCAGAGAGGCAGGCAGAGAGAGAGGAGGAAGCAGGCTCCCTGCTGAGCAGAGAGCCCGATATGGGACTCGATCCCAGGACCCTGAGATCATGACCTGAGCTCAAGGCAGCAGCTTAACCCACTGAGCCACCCAGGCGCCCATCAGTTATAATTTTAAACTGAAAATACAAATATTGTGTTTTTAAAAAATTTTATTACTGAAATATGATTGGGATAAACAGTATAATATATTTTTTTGTCAAACACATGTTGATGGGTATGGATTAAAAAGCCTTGAATGTGGGCATCTGGGTGACTCAGGGTTAAGCCACTGTCTTTGGCTCAGGTCATGATCCCAGAGTCCTGGGATCAGGTCCCATATTGGGCTTTCCCTGGGGTACAAGGAGCCTGCTTCTAGCTCTCCCTCTGCCTGCCACCCTCCTGCTTGTGCTCTCTCTCTTTGTCAAATAAATAAATAAAATCTTAAAAAAAAAAAAAAAGCCTTGAATGTGTTTCACCTCAAAATTACTTTTAAAAAGTGTCTGTTTCCCCTGTTGTATTGATTACATTTAAAATGAGTTAATATTTTGCCATCTGCAAAGACATGGATGAGCTAAAGAGTATAATGCTAAGTGAAATAACTCAGAGAAAGACAAATACCATATGATTTTGCTCATGTGGAACTTAAGAAACAAAACAATTTATGAGCAAGGGGAAAGAAATAGAGAAAGCACGATAGAAAAACCAAGGAACAGATTCTTGACTATAGAGAATAAACTGATGGTTTTCAGAGGAGAGGTGGGTGAAGGGATGGATGAAACAGGTGATAGGCGTTAAAGAGACACTTGTGATGAACGCCCAGTGTTGCATGCAACTCTTCAATCACTACACTATACATCTGAAACTAACATAACACTGTATGCTAACTATACTGGAATTAACATTAAATTTTTTTTTATAAACATATATTTTTATCCCCAGGGGTACAGGTCTGTGAATCACCAGGTTTACACACTTCACAGCACTCACCAAAGCACATACCCTCCCCAATGTCCATAATCCCACCCCCTTCTCCCAAACCCCCTCCCCCCAGCAACCCTCAGTTTGTTTTGTGAGGTTAAGAGTCACTTAGGGTTTGTCTCCCTCCCAATCCCATCTTCTTTCATTTATTCTTCTCGAACATTAAAATTTTAATACAATTTTAAAGATTTTTATTTATTCATTTGACAGAGATCACAAGTAAGCACAGAGGCAGATAGAGAGAAAGGGGGAAGCAGGTTCCCCGCTGAGCAGAGAGCCAGATGTGGGGCTCGATCCCAGGACCCTGGGATCATGACCTGAGACGAAGGCAGAGGCTTTAGCCCACTGAGCTACCCGGGTGCCCCCAAAATTTAATACAATTTTTAAAATAGGAGCTTGAAAAAAATGGTTTAATATACAAAGAAGGGCAATAATTATGAAAGAAAATACAAATGTGTACAAAATCATATATGGAGTTAATTCTGAATATGGTACCTGTGTAGGCTCTGCATTTTAATTCATTTCTGTGCATGCATGCACACACACGTATACATACAGTGAATCAGCCCTGATTTTGAACAGTAGTAAAATGATGAATTAAAAAAAATCTTCTAGTAAATCAGTGACTACAAAATCAGCAATTAGGAGGGTGCCTGGGTGGCTCAGTGGGTTAAGCCGCTGCCTTCGGCTCGGGTCATGATCTCAGGATCCTGGGATCGAGTCCCGTGTCGGGATCTCTGCTCAGCAGGGATCCTGTTTCCCTCTCTCTCTCTCTGCCTGCCTCTCTGTCTACTGTGAACTCTCTCTGTCAAATAAATAAATAAAATCTTTAAAAAAAAATCAGCAATTAGGATATTCACTTGATAAAACATTGACAAGGTAAATGATCAAATTTCCATAGGCTGAGGCAAACTATTTAATGTATGCTTACTTTTTTTGAATGTATTGACCTTCACTAAATGTGTCATGCCTGCTGAGAGGATACACTTCACATTTCTCTAATTAGATAAGCAATGTATCAAACTGTATCTGTTTTCTCTTTCATGCTTTTACCAAAATAAGTTATTTTTCACTTCAAGCCATATGAAGATTGGATCCACAGAATTTAGGGAATTAGGATGGCATCCTCTTAGAGTAAAAAGGCAAGTATGTTGCCTTGTAAGTATTTACTCCTAAGAAAATCAGGTATAAAATGTTTGGAGTATCTTTTGAGACTATCAAATTTTAGTTTCTTTTGAAATTTATGCAAAAAAAAGTATATTGTAATAAAATGCAGGGACTTTGATAATCAAGAAATACATTTACTCTTTTTTGTTGTTTCTGAAATAGCATGTTCCTGTAACTATCAAATAATACCTAAGTCTGTGTTCCCCTTATCAAGCTGCTTCTTTCTCACCACAGAGTAAAAATATCCTGGCTATTGTGGAATTCTCAGATTAATGAAAATCTGCCTTTGCAACTAAACTGGTTATTCTGGTGCTACCAAGAACCGATGTGGCCTGAATATAGCAGCCAATACAGTCATTTCTGAACATGTGATATAAAATCAAGTAACAGAAACATTTTTTTATTCCAATTTTATTCAATTATTCCTAACTCACAAAAGCTAGGCAGGGTCAGTTTTTTCACTTTGCCATATTTCTTAAAAGAAAATACTGGCCTATGCATTTCTCCTGTCCCATGTGATTTTCTTTTCTTTTTCTTTTTTATATATTCCTTTGTCTTGTTTTATTTTTTTAAATATTTATCTATTAATTTTCTTTTTTAGATTTAAATTCAATTGATTAACATATAAAGTATTTAATTAACACATAGTGTATTTTTGGTCTCAGGATTAGAAGTCAGTAATTCATCAGTTTTACATAATACCCACTACTCATTACAACATGTGCTCTCCCTAATGCCCATCACCCAAGTTTTCCCATCATCCAACTCCCTCCCCTCCAGCAACCCTCAGTTTGTTTCCTATGATTATGAGACTTATGGTTTCTTTCCCTCTCTGATTCCCTCGTTTTATTTTTTCCTCTCTTTTCCTATGTTTTGTTTCTTAAGCTCCACATATGAGTGAGATCATCTGATAATTGTCCTTCTCTGATTGACTTGTTTCACTTAGCTTCATACCCTCTAGTTCCATCCACGTCATTGCAAATTGCAAGATTTATTTCTTTCTTTCTCTCCCTCTCTCTCTTTTTTTTTTTTTTTTGATGGCTGAGTGGTATTCCATTGTGTATATATACTACAACTTCTTTATCTATTCATCTGTCGATGGACACTTGTGCTTTTTCCATAGTTTGGCTATTGGGGACTTTGCTGCTTTTGGATCACTACATTTGTATTTTTGGGGTAAATACCCAGTAGTACAATTGCTGGGTCATAGGGTAGCTCTATTTTCCACTTTTTGAGGAACCTCCATACTCTTTTCCAGAGTGGTTGCACTAGTTTGCATTCCCACCAAGAATGTAAGAGGGTTCCCCTTTCTCTGTATCCTTGCCAACATCTGTTGTTTCCTGTGTTGTTAAATTGAGCAATTCTGACAGGTGTGAAGTGGTATCTCATTGTAATTTTGATTTGTATTTCCGTGAATGAGTGATGTTGAGCATCTTGTAGTGTGTCTATTAGCCATCTGTATGTTTCTTTGGAAAAATGTCTATTCATGTCTTCTGCCTATTTCTTAACTGGGTTATTCGTTTTTTGGGTGTTGAGCTTAAGTTAGTTCTTTATAGATTTTTGATACAAACCTTTCATCAGGGTTCACTTACAAATATCTCCCCCCATTCTGGATACTGCCTTTTATTTTGTTGATTATTTCCTTTGCTGTACAGAAGTTTTTATCTTGATGAAGTCCCAATAGTTCATGTTTGCTTTTTTTTTCCTTGCCTCCAGGGATGTGTCTAGTAAGAAGTTGAAATGGCCGAAGTCAGAAAGGTTGCTGCGGGTATTCTCCTCTAAGATTTTGATGGTTTCCTGTCTCACATTTAGGTCTTTCATCCATTTTGAATTTATTTGTTGTGTATGGTGTAAGAAAGTAGTCCAGTTTCATTCCTCTGCATGTTACTCTCCAGTTTTCCCAATAACATTTGTTGACGAGACATTCTTTTCCCCACTGGATATTCTTTCCTTCTTTTCAAAGATTAGTTGTCTATATTGTTGTGGGTTCATTTCTGGGTTTTCTGTTCTGCCCCATTGATCTGTGTGCCTGTTTTGATGCCAGTACCATAATGTCTTAATGACTATAGTTTTGTGATATAGCTTGAAGTCTGGAATTGTGGTGTCTCCTGCTTTGCTTTTCTTTTTCAAGATTGTTTTGGCTGTTTTGGGTCTTCGGTGGTTCTGTACAAATTTTAGGATTGTTTTCCTAGCTCTGTGAAAAATACTGGTGGTATTTATATAGGGGTTGCATTTAATGTGTAGATTGCTTTGGGTAGTACAGACATTTTAACAATATTTGTTCTTCCAATCCATGATCATGGAATGTTTTTCCATTTCTTTGTGTCATCTTCAGTTCCTTTCGTAAGTGTTTTATAGTTCTCAGAGTACAGATCTTTTACATCTTTGGTTAGGTTTATTCCTAGGTATCTTACAGTTTTTGGTGTAATTGTAAATGGTATCAGTTCCTTGATTTTTCTTTCTGCTGCTTCATTATTGGTATATAGAAATGCAACAGATTTCTGCACATTGATTTGTATGCTTTGGTGTTAAGGTTTAATTTATTTAAAACTCTGAGAAACAGTTGAATAGTTTCTTTAACCCAATTTTTTCAGAGATATTAGATAGTTGAAAACATTTTTTTCAAGGCACACTGACTATAATCTTAGTATTCCAAACTTAACATTTAAGAAAACATTGTTCTTTATGTCTATATGTCTACATACCTACAAACTCTTTCAATAGGGGCCATGTAGTAAATGTTTTTGGCTTTCCAAGTCAGAAAGTCTCTATTATCTTTATCACCACTGCTCAGCTCTACCACTGTAGTGTGAAAGCAGCCTTAGACAATCAAACAGATGGGTATAAGTAAAACTTTATTTACAAGAACCTGAGGAAAGCTGGATTTGCCTACTTGTTGTCTGATTCCTTATCTACATCACCTTTTCTTAAACCATGATTTATAAGGCCTACAACAAAGAAGAGAGGTGTTTTGTTGTTGAAAATATGGAAGAATAAGTAAGCCAAGATTGTCTCAATTTTAATTTATAGCTGTTCAGTCTAATAGCTATGACTTTTCACAAACCATTAGTTAAACTAAATCTACTATAATAATTAACCTTAATATCTGCTCTTTTCTCTATAAAATATGAGAATTATATCTAAGAAGCTGTTACTAAGTATATGTAAAATGAAATTTATAAATTACCTAGTATCATATACAGTGCTTAGCCAAATTTATAGTTACTGCCTTTTTAGTGTTTTACAAATACATATAACACTTTCACAGAATTAGTCTGCTTATAAAACATAATTTAAAATTATATATTGTGAATTTTTTATTTCATGTTCAGTTTTTTAAAAAGCTTTTTAAAAATTATATTAGAAAAAGAATATCCACTTAATATTTGTCTGTTTGGAGATTATTTTTTCTTGTTCTTTATGAAGAAACTTTTTCAATAAAATCCCTCAGGTCTTATCTAGTGTTATTTATTTCTATGTCTATATGATTATTTTATTTATGTCTAATAAGAAGTATGATTTTGAAACTGCTCAAATTCCTATTTTCAGGGGCGCCTGGGTAGCTCAGTGGGTTAAAGCCTCTGCCTTCAGCTCAGGTCATGATCTCAGGGTCCTGGGATCGAGTTCCGCATCTGGCTCTCTGCTCGGCAGGGAGCCTGCTTCCTCCTCTCTCTGCCTTCCTCTCTGCCTACTTCTGATCTGTCTCTGTCAAAGAAATAAATAAAATCTTTAAAAAAAATCCCCATTTTCATATATTTTTTTAATATTTTATTTATTTATTTGTCAGAGAGAGAGAGCGAGTGAGCACAGGCAGAGTGGCAGGCAGAGTCAGAGGGAGAGGCAGGCTCCCTGCGGAGCAAGGAGCCCGATGTGGGACTCTATCCCAGGACGCTGGGATCATGACCTAAGCTGAAGGCAGTTGCTTAACCAACTGAGCCACCCAGGCGTCCCCCCATTTTCATATTTGTTGCCAAAATGTAGAATCGAGTGTGTGCTCTACATAAAGCAATTACTGTGATTTTCAAGTAGACATATAAACTCAAGATATATTTGTTTCCTTCTGACCTTCCTTTATTCTTTCAATGTAACATCCAGTTTGGCAATTTTAATCTTATTAATTTATGTGTATCTATCATTTTACAGACATACACACAAACAACCAATATCATACACTTTAAGACAATGGTTCAAGGCACTCCTCAGTTTTGATGGTGCTCTTGTGTTATTGTATTTAAAAGAAGTGTAAAGAGTAAAGGCCAGGTTTTAATTAAAATAAGCTAGTAAATCACTTCAGTGTTAATGAATCTTGTATGAAAACAATAACCCACAAAATTCCTTTTTAGTAGTATATATATTGTCTCTGGTATATATACCTTGATATGTGTGGTCTTGAGTTTCACTGAGACCTGTAACCATGTACCGGCGACAATATGACACTCACAGAAAATGGTGGTTATAATTTAAATACTGGCTCTGGCATTTGAAAACTTCAGTTCTTTTTCCATTTATAAAATAGAGGCAGTAATGTCCTAAGTGCAGGAATATGTCCAGAATTACCTGAGGTAAAGCATTCTTAAGGAGCCTAGATAATAAGTTTTCAAACTTAGTGTTACATTGCATTAACCTGGGGAAATTTAAAACCCTAATACCCAGTGAAACCTGAATCACAGTAACTGTGATCAGGCATCAGCAGTTTTAATATCCTTCTAGGTGATTCTGAGGTATAGACAACTTCATGAATTATAGACCTGCCAAAAGGGTTCTCGAACTTCTACTGGAAATTGATCAGCTAAGATTCTAGCTATAATATAGACCCTGATTAGTTCTGGGGAGGTTCCCAGATTCTGCACTTTAAAAAAAAAATTAAGTAAGTAAGAATTTTTTTTAGGGAGAGCGGAGAGGAGGAGAAGAAGGAGAGGGAGAGAATTTTAAGCAGACTCTATGCCCAGAGCAGAGCCCAACACAGGGCTCAACTCAGGACCCTGAGATCATGACCTGAGCCGAGTCAGTTGTTTAACCAACTGAGCCTCCCAGGTGCCCCCAGATTCTGCACTTTTAAAAGAACTCACAGATGATCCTGTTGTTTCTAGTTCATGGACAACATTTGGAGTAACAAGGGCTCGACAGATACTGTTTTCTCCCATTGTTCACACAGAAATGTTTTGAGGCACAAGCAGAAAATTGGGAACAGATTTATTATTATTAAATCATTTGAGTATTTTATTTCTGAAAAACTAATGATCACTCCTTTCTGAGGTAACACTGAAAACTAAAAAGCAAGCATTTATTTTGCTTTTTTTTTTAATTTTTGTGGAAAACTATTAAAATGGGGAGAGTGAATAAAATTGCATTTTTACTTGTAAATGGAAAGAGCATAAAATTGTATAAATTCTGACTAATATTTGAACTTTTAAAATTAAATATGTCCTCATATTTTTCCATGCTACATTTTCAAATAGTATTCTATCCTACACACTCACTATAATGTGCTTAAAAACAGAATTGTATTAACATGAGTATTAGGGTTTTTCCACATGGGTGCTTCTGAAGAATTGTAGCCATTACATTTTAGAACCCCTTTGTCTTCTTTCCAAATAAGCTAGTGATATTAATGAGATTTTTTAAATTTTTGCCTGAAGAGTTTCTTAAAAATGTTGTTGGGCTTCAGAGAGTATCTCAAGCTATACTTATAATTTATTTCTTATACTATTGCTCTTTCAAAAGGATATGTTTTTCAGTGATTGAAATCTTATTATTGGAAAAATATAAGGAAGTAAATAAAACTCAAAAAATCAGATTTTTTTTCTCTTTTTGAATGCATTCTATTTACTTTTTTAAAAAGGTTTTATTTTAGTTATTTGAGAGAGAGAGAGATAACAGAGAGGGAAAGGGAGAAGCAGACTCCCTACTGAGCAGAGACCCTGAGATCATCACCTGGGCAAAAGGCCAACACCTAACCAATTGACCTGCCCAAGCTACCCTTGAATTTTAAAATAATTACTTAAAAAAAGATTATATTTGTCCAATACTTTAATCATGATTTATTGTAGGGGGACAGGGACACATGGATTATTAATAACAGTATAATTATAAGATAGGGTTTTTTTTGGGGGGGGATTGTAGAGCAGCACTCACAGACAGAGGGAGCAGAGCACACAAGAGCTGCAGGTTCCTATCATCTCACAGTGAGATATGTCCAGTGGACAGTCCTGGAATGAATTCATAGCAGCTGCTCCTTTAATAAAGGGGGTCTCTAACTAAGATCTATGTAGTAAATCAGGGAATTCCTAAAGGAAGTTCTAAGAATGATATTTGCTCCTGGTTGAGGAAAAGGCTAAGATACAAACTTCCAAGTTCAGCAGCTCATTTGAACCTCTTCTTTTGGGTTGACTCATCCCAGGAGAGCCAGTTCTCTGATGAATATGTTTATACTCATTCTAATGAGACATTAGCTGATATTGTCAAAGAACCATCTAGGGAAACGTTTTGTATGTAAAATAGTTTCAAATATATTAAAATACAAACCTAAGGCACATAATTAATTAAAAACTATATACCCTTTCTTATAGTTTACATGGAAATCTTCATACTAAATATTTACAGTATACATTTAAGTGCAGTACTTCCAAATATTACTCAGGTTAAAAGAGACTGATTGAAATTTTGTTTGTTACATACAAATGTTTTAGAACCATTTTAGAACCATTTTCCAGCGTTTCCAAATGTTTTAGAACCATTTTTCCAGACTCATGATCATTATAATTCCAGTGCTGAAACAAAATATAAAATAAGTAATACCAGTAACCCATGTTCTACACAAGACCATCTCTGAAATGCATTGAAAACATGCACTTATTAACTTTTATTACTGATTGACTGTTAATAAATATATAAATATATATTATCAATAATATAGCATTTTATAAATTAAATTACATAAAATTATGAGCACAAAAATAATTCATGTAGATATAATGAGTAAAAACAGATATGTAAATTATTTAGTGGTAATACAAAGGAAAGAAGCAGCAATAAAGCTACAATATAAATATGAAAACTACTTGACTACAATTTTGTTAAATCACTTAATTCCTTTGGATTCATTTCTTCATTTCCAAAACAAGAATGAAATTTCTCACACACACACACACACACACACACATATTTGCACACAGAAAGACCTAAATTACTACTTTATGGCTGAGCTAAAATGTATAAACATTATTGCTGAAATATTTTGATTTCATTATGAAACTTGGGAGAAATCATGCACACACACACACACACTCACATACACACTTAAATATAGAGAATACCTAAACACTTCCACAGGTTATCTATTTGTGCAAGTAGTGGAAATATATATTCTCATCTTTTTGAATATGTATTTAGAGTATGATTGTACCTCCCAATTTTAAGTTAGGTCAATAATTAGAAACAATAAATTTGTACTCTGTGGGAGACAAAAATCATTATTCATGATAAGAAATGTTATATACCAGTTAAATGCAAGAAAATGTTCAGGAATCCCTGGGTAGACTAAAGCTAAATGCCCTAAACAAGTGCATTTTTGTCTGCAGTCAGAAATGTCCCAAAATGAATTTGAAAGCATATTATGTGCCAACACAAGAGACATAGGGAAAAAATGAAAACATCCCATTGAATGATTTAATATGATTTCTTAAAAGTTGATGTTTGGAATGATCCATGAATGATGGGTAGGGTATTTATAGGTGCAGTTTAAGAACTGTTTTTATACAGCTTTACTATGCACATTTTGTATTACTCTGTAGGATTCTGCTTGAAATCAATGCATCTTCTATAAAAAGATAACTAAAAGAGGCTACTGCCTTAACTCTTTTCACAATCTGTTCATTTTCTATGAAATAGTATCTTCTATCTAGTAGTATTTTGCTTTTGAATTTGTAAAGTTTCTCCCATTTTTGTGATTCTGATAATATTAATATTTGAAGAATTACTGCCTGGGATATGTTGATTTTTTTTTTTTTAATGTTCCTGTTGGTTTTGGCAACTTAGGATCAGAATAATTTCGAAAGAAAATTGCCTTTATGGAGTATGTTCAATCTATATTTTTACTTTTTAAAAAAGATTTTATTTATTTATTTGAGATAGAGAGTGAGAGAGAGAGCGTGAGTGGGGGGTGGGTGCAGGGTGGAGGGAGAGGGAGCGAGAGGGAGAAGCAAGCCACTGTGCAGGGAGCCTGATGTGGGGCTCAATCACAGGTCCCTGGGATCATGTTCTGAGCCAAAGGCAGATGCTTAACCGACTGAGCCGCCCAGACACCCCTCCCTATATGTTCATTTAAAAAAAAAAATACAAGTTTATGTCGCGGCCAGCACGACGAATCGACCAGGGAAACCATGAGGGCTAAGAGGATGGTGAAAAGAAATTAAGAGACAAAGAGATGGGGCCAGGAGGGACACTGAAGATGATGTCCAACAGTGCCAAATTTATTCCACGTCTTACAGTCATTTATGAGGCAGACCAGAATAGAAGGAGCATTACATCAGTACATTGTCAGATGACCACAAGTTTCTATAACAAGTTTACATTTACTACAAGGAAACCTCCTGATACCAGGTAGTTTCAGCTGAAGCCATTAGCAAGACAATCAACCAGGGAGTGGGTTATGGGAGGTACAGGAACAATAAGGACCAACTAAGAACTCATGACCCTGACCACATCTTTCCCTTCTGTAGGGGGAGTGCATGGGAAGTCAGGTAGGTGAGTGCAGGACCCTTCCTCAGTGCACTCAACTTTCCTGTCCTTAACCTTGTCAAGGTGTCCGGACTTTGAAGGAGACACATGTCAGGGCCTGGTTTGGTCCTCAACTCCAACCGTGCAGTGGCATCCAACAAGTTTATAATGAATTGAAAGATATATTAACAATGAAAATATTCAGATAAAATATAGTCTGATAAATGATACCTTTTCTACCACCACATAGCATACCGTAGAACAAGTCTAATAGTCCTGTGTTTGTAAGCATTGGAAAAGACATCTTAATCAAATAAAATCACATATAAAACATGTTCCTAATCACAGCTCAGGGCAATAACAGTATTAACTAGCTCCTTTTCCAAGATTTAAGGAGTGTTACGCCTAATTGATTTTACATTAGCAGTGGCCTGAATCACTTTTTAAGACAGAGTTATTCCTAATTATTGGAACTATGACTTGATTTTGAATTAAAATTGAAAAGACCAAATCAAGATACATTAAAAACAGCATGCATTCTTTCAAAGATCTAAAGAAATATCTATAGCTATGTCCGTAATTCTTTTTACTATGGTTTAGCATGCCTCATGAAGTCAATATTGTTGTTGAAAGGAAAAAGGCATTTACCTCTAAATAGCTTCAGTATTTTAACCATTTAATCCCTCTATTCCTAAAACTACTCTTACTACATAATTGTGAGCTGGACTAGTGTCATGTTGGTATGAATCAGAATGTGAACCTTCACTAAGTGACTTACTCCTCCAGTCGTTGTGGTGCTTCTGGGTACTTTGCTGCCAACCGTTTTCTAAGTCTGGAGATGGAAAGAGTTTACACTCAAGACGTACCAAAGACAGACAAAAAACTTGGTCCCACTCTCTGCAATCCAGCATGACTATGAAAAACTATTTATAATGGCTATGTTATGTCTTGGTAAGAATAGGAGCAAAATAGAATTCTCAGTAGCTAATGTTAGAAGGAAAATTAGTGCAAACAGTTGGAAAGTTTAACAGACTTGAATATCCACATACAATATAACTCAACTATTCTTCTCTTAAACTATATAATGAATAGAAATGCCTATATCCTTGCTCCAAATCCATGTATAAGAACATTCATACAGGCAGTATTCAGAACACTGAAAAGACTCAAGTATCTATTTGAAGATTTTTTTTAAAAGATTTTATTTATTTATTTGACAGACAGAGATCACAAGTAGGCAGAGAGACAGCCAGAGAGAGGAGGAAGCAGGCTCCCAGCTGAGCAGAGAGCCTGATGCGGGGCTCGATTGGAGGACCTGGGATCATGACCTGAGCTGAAGGCAGAGGCTTTAACCCACTGAGCCACCCAGGCACCCCAAGACTCAAGTATTTAATAGAATGATATTAGAAAGAATAGAATAGATATCAAGTATATATTCACACAATGATACTATATGAATATGAACAAGTTATTTATGAACAAGCTACATAAAAGGATAAATTTCACAAACATAATGCATATAGATATATGATTCCATAAATATAAAAACAAAGTTGGATAAAATTAATTTATGCCCTTAAAATCATGCTCGAACTTAACTTTGGGTAGAGGGAGGAACTCTTGGTTCATAGTTTGCAAATCAGGTTCTTCTAGATTTATAGTGATTTTTTGAATTGGGTAGTTGTAGATTTGTTCATTTTGTGATAATTTATTGAAATAGACACTCAGGATCTGGATATTTATATCCAGGTGTTTTACTGCACTTGAAGAACTGACTAAAAAGATTTTTAAAAAGCTTTAAAGGGCACTCTTTTATTTGTTTAAAATGTAAAATTAATTTTTGTTCTTGGTTAGAAACAAATTTGAAGGTGGAATATATTCAAATCAGTCATGAATTAATAACCAGGTGATCAAGATTCATATTCTTGTAGTTCTATTAAGTATTTGTGTGACTTTGAGAAAGTGATTTGAATTTTATGGTTTTATTTTACCCTGTATATAACTGAAAATCTGAAGGTTTTGAGTTTAATGCTTCTACAATTGTTCAGTTTACAAATGTGCCTTTTCGTATTTGGGCTTTCTGGTAGAGATTACAACACAAGTTAACTTTTTTTTTCCTAATATATATATATATTTTTTTAATTTTTTTTTTAATTTTCAGCATAACAGTATTCATTATTTTTTTTCTTAGAAATACAAACTACCTGGGGCACTTGAGTGGCTCAGTCAGTTAGGGGGAAGATTCTTGATTTCAGCTCAGGTCATGACCTCAGTGTCCTAAGATCAAGCACCACATCAGGCTTTCAGTTCAGCAGGGAATCTCCTAGAGATTCTCTTTCTCCCCACGCCTCTGCCCCTCCTTTGCCATGTTCTCTCTCTCTCTCTTTCTCAAAATAAATAAATAAATAAATACCAATTTTTTGATGATCTGGGCACAATATTCCCTAGGAGGAATAAAAAGGAATGTATATGCATGTTTCAGTTAGAACACAGTTTTTGCCACATTATTTAATTCTGACTAATGAATTACAACTTGGGTGAGATCACCATTGTGATTTCAACAGAATTGATTTTATAAGGAAAGGCCTTACCCTTCTTCCGTTCCTTCTTATGCTGTCCTATGTTGTCATGCTTAGAGTTCAAGAAGTTGAAGGGAAACATTATTTGACATGAGGGTAGGAACTACATGTAAAGATGCTGGATTACCACAGAGATGCCTAACTCTGGGTTGATTATTTCCAGACTTCTATGTGAGAGAAATATAAATGCAGTTTTGATTGATTCAGTGTATTAAGTGTTTTGGCTAATATACAAGTAATTTGATCTTCAATAGTGTGGACTGATGCATATAATTATAATAAACCATTTTTGGTAAAATATTATTAATTTGTAACATTAAATATTATGGGTAAATATAATGTTAACTGGTAAAAATCAGACATAAAACTGCATAATCGGGCGCCTGGGTGGCTCAGTTGGTTAAGCTGCTGCCTTTGGCTCAGGTCATGATCCCAGGGTCATGGAATCGAGTCTCGTATCAGGCTCCTTGCTCAGTGGGGAGCCTGCTTCTCTCTCTGCCTCTGCCTGCTTGTGCTCTCTCTCTCTAATAAATAAATAAAATCTTAAAAAAAAAACCTGCATAGTCATTGCTCTTTGATTTATAACCTCAAAAACTAATTCCTGTACACCTTTGCTCCTACTCTGGGAATCTAAATTTTTGATAAAATGTGCTTCCGACCTCTAATCTCTGAATACAGATTTGTTTAATCTGCAAAGTTTTTTTAGTTGTTAGAGTACATCACTGGACTTATTTTTCAGAAGGTATATGAAGTACTTACATTATTACTTGTACTCAGAAGGTATATGAAGTACTTACATTATTACTTGTACGCTAGGGCCGGGGGGGGGGGGGGGGGGCGTTGGTGGCGTTGGGCTGGGACGCGCTCCGGGGGGTCGGGAACCCGAGGCCACTTGGCTCCTCTGTCCCGAGGCTCTGGCACCTTGGGGGGCTTCTGGGGTGACATCACTGGAGGAACTCTGGGCTCTGTGAGCGCTTTGCCGGTGGGGGCGGGCTCCTTTTTTTTTTTTTTTTTTTTTTAAGAGGAAAACATTTTTTTAATTCAAACTTTCATTTAACCAAAAGTCAAAATGAATATTTGATCAGTGGAATTTATGAAATTGGTGAAACAATCAAAAGATAGTAAATTCTTAGAATAATTATGTTTTATCCCATCCCATTGAATTATAACGTGATTTCTTTTTATCATATCTATAGTTTGTATCTCAATCAGTATAGCTCAGAAGTATCATCTAGACCTCTCAAATTAAAGATCACCAAGTGCTTTGTTTCAGAGCTGGGTTGTGTGGAAAGGAGTTCCCAGACCTTTAGATGAGATTCGAGAAAAGATACTGCCCAGAAAAGTTCCCCCCCAAATGCCCTTTATGGTGTTCAGAAAAATCTCAGGTAATACTGGACTAGAAGCTGCCCTTTATGCCTTATGCACTACAACTATGTGCACGTGCTTTCCGAGTATTACCAATTAATCGGGAAAGTGAGTATACATATCCCTGCCTTCCTTGCCAGTTTATGCTCGTGTAATTTTCTAGTGGTTGTGGGGTTTTTTTTAGTTGCTGAGGCCTCAAATACTATATTTGGATAATATTCCATATTTTTAACATGAAATGCTGCAATCCAACATACACTGATTTCTCAAATGCAAGGAAAGTCAGGATAACAGTTATATTATTAATATAGGGATTTGAGAATAAATAGTTTTTACTAATTCATTGGTATTATACATAAAATATTTTTAAATAAAACAACACTTACTCTCTAAAGTGGCAGTCTGTTAGTGAAGTCTCTTCTGCTGTATTTTCCATAGCCAGTCAGGACAGTTACATTGCTCTGTTATGTTTCTCTTTTTTACAGCTACTGCATTTGTCCCATTCATTAAATTAATATTGTGATGTTTACCTCATTGCCAGTAGTATTTCTATTATGAACTTCTCACTACCATTTCAAACATTAATTAGCTGTGAGATATGTTTGTTTATAACTAAAGTAAAGGCTCTTATTTTATTTTATTATGTAATATCTCAGATTCTTTTTATAAGTTTACTTAATCTGTAAAAGCTGTAAGCTTCATATATCTTCACTAACTGAATTAGAAAAATGAAATTGTTAACTTTTTAAAAATAATGGCAATGGTGATAATTTCATATGAGGCTTTTAAAAACAAATGGGATACATTTTTAACTGTCACAATTAGTGGTTGATTTATAAACATCCTCAATGTATTTAAGTCACCAAATAAAATTCATTCTTAAAACAATAAGATGGTGTTTCCTACATGGATATTCTCTTAAGAGTATTCTGAACTTGTTCTTTAGGTGTATATTGATTTAATGATATTTCCAGTTTTAATTTTGCTTATCTTTATATGGACAAGTTTTAGTGAAATTAAGTATAGTTTTGTATTTGGGAACACCTGGCCCAAATCTTGGTTTGCCATTAACTGTAGAGATGAGTTTGGAAATGAAATTTTAAAAATTCTTTTTCATATCTAGAGCACATTTGTTTGTTTATAAATACAAATGTAAAAGAGAACACTTTTTATGAACAAAAAATACTTCATTAAAACACAACCATATATATGAAAAAATAATATATGCAAAGTAGTAAATTAGTTCCCTTACCTTTTATAATGGGAAGTGATGTGAAACACATCATAATGTATAAAATTGACCTCTAACACCTAAGAGCTTTTGGTATAATTGTTTTAACAAAATATGACTATCATATTAGGATCATTACTATTTTCAGCAAACAAAATGTTTCAAAATTCATAATTTTTTTTTCTTTTTAATGAGATAGAGAAAGAGAGAGAGAAGTCACAAGTAGGCAGAGAGGCAGGCAGAGAGAGAGGGGGAAGCAGGCTCCCCGCTGAGCAGAGAGCCCGATGCAGGGCCTGATCCCAGGACCCCGGGATCATGACCTGAGCCGAAGGCAGAGGCTTTAACCCACTGAGCCACCCAGGTGCCCCTCAAAATTCATAAATTTTACCTTTAACACAACCCCTTTCATCTTGAGTTTGAATCTTGACCTCTTTCCCTAATCCTTAAACATTATATGTGGCTGTATTTTCTAGGAATAGAGTAGGTCAATATGCTAGAGTTGTTCTATTATGGTCTTCAGATACACACATACACATACACACATTACATATATAAGTATAATATATAAGTTATGTATATAATATATAAATTATATCATATATACAATAAGTTGAATTAATTATAGTGATTCATAATGTCAGGTAGTAATGACTGTCATTTCCCGGTAATGAATGGCTAGTATAAAAACAATGACTCCATTTTCTGTCCCCTTATTAGATATTTAAAGATAAAAATTAAAATTAGATGTTTCCATAATTTGGCTGTGTAGATAATGCTGCTATAAACATTGGGGTACATGTATCCCTTTGAATTAATATTTTTGTATTCTTTAGGTAAATACCTAGTAATGCAATTTCTGGGTTGTAAGATAGTACTATTTTTAGTTTTGACGACCCCCATACTATTTTCCAGAGCAGGCCGTTTGTGTTTGCTTTCCCACCAACTGTGCAAAATGGTTTCCCTTTCTCTACATCCTTGCTAGCACATGTTGTTTCTTGTGTTGTTGATTTTAGCCATTCTGACAGGTGTGAAATTATAGTTTTGAATTGTATTTCCCTGTTGTTGAGTGATATTGAGCATTTTTTTCATGTGTCTGTTGGCCATCTCTATGTCTTCTTTGCAAATGTAATTATGTCTTCTGCCAATTTTTTTTAAAAGATTTTATTTATTTATTTGACAGACAGAGATCACAGGTAGGCAGAGAAACAGGCAGAGAGGTGGAAGTGGGCTCCCTGCTGAGCAGAGAGCCTATTCCAGGGCCCTGGGATCATGACCTGAGCCAAAGGCAGAGGCTTAACCAATTGAGCCACCCAGGCACCCCTATGTTTGACTTTTAAATTTGTCTCTTTTTAACCTTCTACAGTTCTCAAAATATTATCATCACTTTAATGCATCTTGGGTTCTCATTTGTTTGATCTTAATTTCTAGTGATGTTTTTATTTTATTTTAATTTTTTCTTTGGTTCTTACACTTAATTTCAGATTATTTCTGATTTTCACATATTGTATTTTCATGTTTTGTGTAAATGTCTTAATGTCTTTTAATCATATTTAAAAGTACGTTAAGCTTTGATATTTTTAGCAAATTTTTGGTGTGAACCTACTGTCTTTAGTATTATTTCTAATTCTCTTGCTTATCAAGATAATTTGAAGGTGGGATTAGACCTTTATTATTATTTTTTTAAATTTTATTTATTTATTTGACGGAGAGAGAGAGATTACAGTAGGCAGAGAGACAGGCAGGGAGAGAGGAAGGGAAGCAGGCTCCCCGCGGAGCAGAGATCCCAATATGAGGCTTGATCCCAGGACCTTGAGATCATGACCCGAGCTGAAGGCAGAGGCTTAACCCACTGAACCACCCAGGTGCCCCAAGACCTTAATTATTTTCTACTGATTTTGTGTGCATATGTGTGTGAGTGAGTGTGTATATGTGTGTAATTAGTTTTTCTAATTTTTAGGCAGAGACATGGTTCAGTAGTCAGTAGCTTTTTATAAATTAACCAAATTCCCTATAGTGTTAAAAATATAACTATTTTTCTACTATATGCTAAGGTGGAGTGGCCTCCTTTTTAAACAATGGAAAAACTGGGTATATATTGCAACTGTTTTTGGCATTGAATAGTAAACAGCACAGTGAGAAAAGTTGGAACCATGATAAGACCTCCACATTCACCTTAAATTTCATCCTTTGAATATATTCTTAATCAAGAAAATGGATCCCAATCTGAACTGAGATGTAGAAATGAAGGGTCATTAGTTCTCAGAATGCTGGAATTTGTGGAGCAGACTATTTGAAAAGATAAGGCTATCTAGAGAAGGAATGACTGAAATACATAAAGGGGTTCTCCTCAAGTCACTGGCCATGCTCTTGGTTGTAATTTCATGGAGGCCTCTGTGAAACCTAGCAAAAAGTGGTTGTGATGGTATAAACAAAATATCACAGAGTATGCATTTCTGGAAAATGTTGGAGTTAAAGCCCAGCCCTTGCGGGGAGATCTCACTGATCACTTAGATTATTTAGTTTACCCTGCAAAGTCCTATTTGGGAATAAGGACAATTCTCCATTAAGATACATGACCTAGAACTAAAAGGAAGATTAAAATAGGTCTATCCTTTAAAAGCACATCTCCTGATGAATGGATAAAGAAGATGTGGTATATATATACAATGAAATACCATGCAACCATCAAAAGAAATGAAATCCTGCCATTTGCAACCACATGGATGGAACTAGAGGGTATTATGCTTAGCAAAATAAGTCAATTGGAGAAAGACAACTATCATATGATCTCCCTGATATGAGGAAATGGAGATGCAATGTGGGGGCTTGGGGGGTAGGAAAAGAATAAATGCAACAAGATGGGATCAGGAGGGAGACAAACCATAAGAGACTCTTACCGTCACAAAACAAACTGAGGGTTGCCGGGGAGAGGGGGGTAGGGAGAGGGTGGTGTGGTAATGGACTTTGGGGAGGGTATGTGCTATGGTGAGTGCTTTTATAAAAAGCACATCTGCCTGACAGGTACAAGAGTATCTAAGTAATTTGATTGCCTATCAGAAGGACAACAATTATATTTATATTTATATTTACACATTATAACATGTTTATATTGTATGTACACATATTTATATGTTGTATTTTATATATACATTTCACTATACATGTTTCTTTGCAAATCTGATTTTTAATTTTTTAATTATTTTTTATTGCATTCTGGACCTTGTAAATGACATATTGTAGAGTTAGTAATTTTATTTTCCTGTGAAATAGTGTGATTTTTGTTCAAATCCTTGATTTTTGTTCAGCAGATAGATATGTAAATGTAGATGTATATATGCATATGTATATCTATTGCCATATACACATCTATCTTCATATACACATATGTCTCCATATACTTATCTTTATATACATGTTTTTCTATATATGTGTCCAAATACATATATATGTATCTATCTCTATACATATATCTCTCTAGATAGAGAGATGTACATATATAGAAACAAATACAGATATAGATATATCCCCAAAAAAGAGGATAAACTACACTTAAATAGAAACACACCAAGGGCTGACCCAAATGTTGGAATTAGTTGACAAGAACTATGTTGCTGCTATTATAATTAACCAAGAACATAAAGACATCTTTTTATTGATTGCAGTATGAAACTGCAGGAATCAAACTGTTAAATAGTAGAAATACAATAAATAAAAATCACAATACTTTAACAAATAGATACATGTTAAGGATGAAATATACCACATTAAGAAGCTAGAAATCTGTGCTAAAATTATTGAAACAGAAAATGGAAGGAAGAAAATAGCTAAAAATGTAAGTAGAAATCAACAAAGTAGAAAATAATAAATTTAACAAGCCTACTGCTGAAAATTTTGGTAAGACATGAATCTCCAACATGACTGATCATAGTCAAACACAAAGGGGCTATAAACTACTAATGTTAGAAATGAAGAAGGAGACACCATCAGGCATCATAAAGACCTTAAATGAATAGTAAGTCAGTATGAAGAAAAATCTTTATTTTCAAGATTTAACAATTCAAATAAAATTAACAAAAATCTGAAAACAAAATTTGTCAAAGTTGACACATAAAGAATTAAAAGCTATGAAGGGCTTTATATGTATTTTTTTTCTTTTTCAAGTTTTTATTTAAACTCCAGTTAACATATAGTGTAGTATTAGTTTCAGGTGTAGAATTTAGTGATTCTTCATTTATGTGTAACAGCCAGTTCTCATCACAGGTGCCCTATCACCCATTTAACCCATCTGCCCACCCAACACCCATCCAGGAACCCTCAATTTTTTCTCTATTGAGTTAAGAGTATGTTTTTTGGTTTGCCTCTCTTTTTTTTCTTCTCCCTCTATGTTCATCTGTTTTGTTTCTTAAATTCCACATATGAATGAAATTATATGGTATGCATCTTTCTCTGACTGACTTATTTTGCTTGCATAATATCTCTCTAGCTCCATCTCTACATCTGTTTTTTTGTTGCAATTTAATTTTTTTTTCTTCCAAGAGGTCTCAAGACCCAGATGGTTTAATTGGTAAATGTTATCAAACACTTAATGAAATCATAACAATTTTACACAAATTCTTTTAAAAAATAGAGGGCAATAGAATGCTTCCAAATTCATTTTATTTATTTAATGTAAGTAATTCATGAACATAAAAACTGAATTTTCAAAGAAAATATTAGCAAATCAAATTATGAAACACAAAATATTTAACAAACTTTGGCATGATTTCATCCCAATTATGGAAGGTTGTTTTAATATCCCAAATCAAGCAAAGTAATATTCTATATTATCAGGAAAAAGAAGAAGAAAATCACTCCTCTCAAAATTTGCAGAGAAAGTATTAACAAAATTCAAAATGAATTTGTAATTTCAAATATCTCTCATAAAATAAGAAAAGTTAACTTTCTCAAGTTATAAAGATTATGAACAAACCATCTATAGCTGATGTTCTTGATGATGAAATACTGAATTGTATCTCCTAATTTGGGGGCTAGGACAAGAGTATGTCATCTTAAAAAAAAAATGTGTTATCTTAACATTTTTATTCATTATTGCACTAGAAGGCATAAATTGTGGAATAATCTAAGAAAATGAAATTAAAAGTATAACAATAAAGAAGGATAAATAAAACTATTTTACATGCAAATAATATGTCTGTTTAGAAAATTCTAAGAAACCTAGTAAGTGAATTTACCAAAGTCTAAGAATAAAGTATCAATTTTGTTTCTATAAACAGCAAACCAGCAACAAAAATTGAAAAAGTGTATTTTATTAAAAATGCTATTTTCAAGATTTTTAAAACATCAATTATTTTGGAATAACTTTTACTGAAGGCAAACCACTATATTGGAAACATACTTTATTGAGAAAAAAAATTAAAAGGATTTAAAAATATAAAGACATATCATACTCCTGGTTTAGAATATTTTGTATTGTTACAATGCCAATTCTCTCTAAAATGATTGGTAGTTGCAAATTTATCCTGATCAAAATCCCAGCAGGCTTGTAGAAGTTAATAACCTGATTTCAAACTTTATATATAGATACAAAGGACTTCAAACAACCAAATCATGTTGAAAAAGATCTAAAGTTTTTTTTTTTTTTTTTAAATTACCTTTGTAACTTTTGGTAAGAAGTATTTCTTAGGGTGGTCAAAGGAGCAACCATACAGCAACAAACGTGATGCGTTTCATCAAATTTTGAAAGTTCTGCTCATCCAAAGATACCATTTAAAAAAAAAAAAACGATACCATTAAGAACATGAAAAAGCAACTTCAAACAGTAATAGACATGCTGTTTGAGGATTTCTTTAAGTTAAGCCCTTAAATGATAGATTCCTAAATTATATTATTAGTTATCAAAATAAAATTATTCCAGCTTTGAGGGGAAAAATGCTTTGATTGGTATTCAACTGATACTATGAAAACAGTTGTTTCCAAATAAGATTAATATGGATGTAATAAAGGGTTGCCTATACAAAATGTCCTTTGAATAACTTTGAGAATGGAAACCCCTGGAAGCTGAAGTCCATCTATTTTTACAATAAACTGTTGGGAATAAAGAGATACAGTTTCTTATAACATTACAGTTCATTTCAGGTTAGCCTGATTCTTTTTTCTCAATGTATGTTATTGGCAACGAAATTATGAAGCAATACGCTTCAGTTACTTTTTTTTTCTCTAATCAAAGAGCACTTAAAAATAATGGCAATTTATAAATCCTCAGACTAGCTTTAGATTACACTAGATGTACTTTCACTATTTTCACATTACTTCTTAAAAATGTTTTAGGGGGCACCTGGGTGGCTCAGTGGGTTAAAGCCTCAGCCTTTGGCTCAGGTCATGCCCCCGGCATCCTGGGATTGAGCCCTGCATCCGGCTCTCTGCTCAGCAGGGAGCCTGCTTCCACCTCTCTCTCTCTCTCTGCCTGCCTCTCTGCCTACTTGTGATCTCTGCCTGTCAAATAAATTAAAAAAAAAATGTTTTAGTATGATCAGAGGGAATTGCTTTAACAATCTCTAAGATGAAGGAAACATATACCATCTCAAAAATCAGTTATTATTAAAAAGGATTTTTAATAAAAGCTGATGAAATCTTGTTTCCAACAGCAATTTTTATTATTACAACAGTTTTTAATTTATACCAGAAAATGGGTCAAATAAATGAGCTTTTTAAGACTACTGGATTAAGCATCATTGAAGTTATCATTAGCAAATTGATATATCTTTCTATTAATCACAATAAAATGATTAAACGATAATACACATCTAATATTCAGCTCTTACTATTTTGTTACAAACTACATTATTTCTAAGTATTCAAGGACAAGACAAATATTTCATTGAATTAAAAATTATCTCTTTTTCTGGGGCATGTGGGTGGCTCAGTGAAGCCTCTGCCTTCAGCTCAGGTCATGATCTCAGGGTCCTGGGATTGAGTCCCCCATCAGGCTCTCTGCTCAGCAGGGAGCCTGCTTCCCCCCCGCCTCTCTCTGCCTGCCTCTCTCCCTACTAGTGATCTCTGTCTAATAAATAAATAAATAAATAAATAAATAAATAAATAAATAAATAAAATCTTAAAAAAAATACCTCTTTTTCTTTAAAACATTGACTTAAATAGCATTAATCTAGGTCACAAACTAAACAAGCGATGACATAATTCACATTTAAAGAAGAGTCTACTACTTAATGGCTATAGTTTTTTGTTTTATTTTGTTTTGTTTTTGATAGCTTCTTTGTTACTGAGAATCTTCTTTTCAGAGAGATATATAATAGGCAATAAAACATGATTTTTTACTTTCTAAATCTTTCAGTTAATAGTTTCAATTCTCTAGGTAACCTCTCAGCAAGAAATCAGGATTATAAGTTAGGCACCATGAATAAATCATTGTGTAAGATTTCTAAACAATGTATATTGTTTATACTTTTCAATGGAACCTTCAATGTATATTGTTTATACTTTTCTTTGCTTTTCTATATTCTTGCTTGTTTTTTAGGATAAATCTTGCTAGAGGTGGTGGGAGGTACACTACATCAGATTTTTGGTAAAATTTGGTTAAAAAAAGAAAACATATTAAATATGGACCAGTTTGACCTGGCTTAAGCTAGAGATTAGTTACAAATATTTATAAAGTGACCTAAAACTACAGTTTAAAGCCGTATGGTAACATACGACATCCAGAAGTTATTAGCTAAAACGTCATTTCTTTAACGCACTTAGCTTTGTCACAGTAAACTCTTAAAGCTGAAATCAATAAAAATGTAGCCATCTTTCTATCTTTTCTACCATCACAGAAAATGCATGTGCTTCCCAGAAAAATCCTTCCATCTTATTGCCATAGTCTGATTTAGTTTCTAGCATGTGACAAGAGGCACCAGGTCTAAGGGTTCCCAAGCACTATGAACATACATTAACCTATTTTATGGAAATAACATTCCCAAGTTAAGTTTCAGGTAAAGGAGTTACCAATTTATCCACCACTCTTCTTCCTACCCAGCCCTCTACCTCTATGGCACATATTAATTATAGCCACATAGTTTCAACCCAAAGAAGACTACACTAAGACACGTTATATTCAAATTGTTAAAAGTAAAGGACAATTGGTTATCATATAAGACTGATGAATCACAGACCTGTGCCCCTGAAACAAAGAATACATTTTATGTTAATTAATTTAATTTGAATTAAAAATAAATAATAAAATTGAAAGGGAAAAAGTCGACAGAGGATTTTGAAAGTACCAAGATAGAAATGACTTGTGATATATGAGAATGGCTCATAAAGTTATTATTCTCAGAAGAAACCTTGCAGGTCAAGAAAGAATGGGGTGATATATTCAAAGTAATAGAACATCAAGCAAATAAGAAATTTGTACCAACAAAATTCTCCTTTAAAAATGAAGGAAAGTGGGGCACCTGGGTGGCTCATCTGTTGAATGTCTGCCTTCAGCTCAGGCCATAATTTCAGAGTCCTGGGATCTAGCTCTGTGTCCCACTCTTCAGCGGGGAGTCTGTATCTCCCACTTCCTCTCCCCCAACTCCCTGCTCACACTTCACACTCTCAAGTGTGCTCTCTCTCAAGAAAAGAAAAAAGTAGGAAAGAGAAAATCATTCTCGAAACTGAGGGGGTTTATCATAAGACCTTCCTTGTAAGATATATTTATGTTCTTCAAACTGAAATGAAAACATGTTAACACAAAAACATAGAACACCATTAATATAAAGATAAATATATAGACATATACAAATTAATGTAGTGCTATCAAGGTAATGTATAAGTCACTTTATACCCTAATATGAAGTTAATAGATAAAATTTTCTTAGCAGATGCACAATATAAAAAGAAGGAGAAAGCAGGAGAGGAGGAGAAGGACCAAAGAATTGCAAGACAAACAGAACCAATTAACAAAATGCCAATAGTCCTCATTTATAGAAATTTACGTTAATGTAAATGAATTAAACACACCAAACAAAAGGCACAGAGTGTCTGAATGGATACAAAAACAAGATATACTTTCACCAGTTCCATATGTAAAAGCTTAAAAGTCTGTACCAAGTCCTGACAACAAGTGAAACAATGGAGACAGTAAAAAGATAAGTGGTTGCTACTGGTTGGTGGCGCTGGGGGTTGGTGAGGCTGGGGGTAAACTGATGGGACACAGAGGATTTTAGGGCAGTAAAAGTACTCTGTTTGATACCATAATGAGGTATTTGTCTGAACACCAAGAATGTACAGACCCAGGAATGAAAACTAAGATGTAAACTCTGAGTTTCTGTTACAATGATATGTCAATGTAGGTTCATCAGTTGTGATAAATCCATCACTCTGGTGGGGAATATTGATACTGGGGAGGTTGTACATGTATGAGAACTGAAGGTATTTGGGAACTCTCTATATTTTCTGCTTGATTTTCCTGTGGACCTAAAACTCTAAAAATAAAAAACAAAACTAAGATCCAGTCATATTCCATCTATGACTCACTTTAGAATAAAAGACACAAATAGGCTGAGAGAGAAATGATGTTAAGATATTTCAAAAAAGAAACCAGGAGTGCTTATGCTTATTTTTAGACAAAATGGACTTTAAATCCAAATTTGGAGACAAAGAATGCCATTATGTGGTCATAGAAGGGGTCAATTAAACTAGAAGATATAATAATGAAAAATATACACACATCAAACTTCAGAGTACCTAAATTTATAAATCAAATATTGACAGAACTCAAGACAGAAATTGACAACAATACAATAATTCTATGGGATTTCTATAACTCACTTAAAATAATGGATAGGGCATCCAGAGAGAAAATCAATAGAGAAACAGCTGACTGAAATCTTGCCATTGGCGACAACATGGATGGAACTAGAGCGTATTATGCTTAGCGAAATAAGTCAAGCAGAGAAAGACAACTATCATGATCTCCCTGATATGAGGAAGTGGTGATGCAACATGGGGGCTTAAGTGGGTAGGAGAAGAATAAATGAAACAAGATGGGATTGGGAGGGAGACAAACCATAAGTGACTCTTAATCTCACAAAACAAACTTAGGGTTGCTGGGGGGAGGGGGTTTGGGAGAAGGGGCTGGGATTATGGACATTGGGGAGGGTATGTGCTTTGGTGAGTGCTGTGAAGTGTGTAAACCTGGTGATTCACAGACCTGTACCCCTGGGGATAAAAATATATGTTTATAAAAAATAAAAAATTAAATTAAAAAAAAAAGATTAAAAAAAAAAAACTAAAAAACTACCTGATAGCCAGGGTACTAAAATGTAAGACATTAATATATTCTTGAAACTATTTAACTAAAATATTAAAATTATTCACATTATTAACATAGTTCATAAAGTATGTGATACAAATATTTGATAAAGGAGTATTTCATAAAGTTAAAGACTCATTTGAAATTAAAAGTACTTCATAAAAAATTAAAAGAAAATCTTTAACCCAATAAATGTTACTTATCACAACCCTTCAGCAAATTTAAAGGACCAGAATGTACACATAGACACTATGTCTTCAGTATTGTTTTTGAATTCTTAGCCAACAAAATAAATAAAATAATAACCAAATAAATAACAGAAGTATATAAGAAAAGTATAAGTGTAAAAAAAGAAAAGAAATATACTTTCCATATCAAACAATTTCCACTAAGAAAGAGTATCTACAGTAATAAGTCAAACGTTTGCTTTTTAAAAGAACCATTAATATAATTTCATTTCCAATATAGGTAAACAAAATTAAAACATAACAACAAACAAAACATATGAATAAAGTTAATCTAATAGAAAAACCATTATTTTGATCAAAGTATAAAATTTATTTAAAAACGCAGGAAAACAAGCCAAAACATAGAAAAACATACATAAAATCATGTACCCTATTCAAGAAAATAATGACTCAAAGTTAATGTAATGTGAGATTCCAATATGGCATGTTAGGGAATTTGACAAAATGTCATTGTGATTCAAATGTGATTCAGAATGTCATTGAAAGAAATAAAGAACCATTAAAATCTAAGACTGTCCTGTAGAAAGCCAAAAAGGGTCTGCCAGATACAGACATATTACAAAAAATAAAATTAATGATGTCTTATTGGCATGGAAATGGATAAACAGATAATTGGCATAATCATAGTGAAAGCCCAGAGATAGGCTCATTCCAATAATGACAAAGACCCAGGTTGTCAGTTTCTAAGTGTTTTTTTTTAAATATTTTATTATTTATTTGACAGACAGAGATCACAAGTAGGCAGAGAGGCAGGCAGAGAGAGAAAGAGAGGAGAAAGCAGGCCTCCCGCTTAGCAGAGAGCCCGATGCAGGGCTCGATCCCAGGACCCTGGGATCATGACCTGAGCAGAAGGCAGAGGCTTTAACCCACTGAGCCACCCAAGTGCCCCTAAGTGTTTTTAGTCATCACCTCAGAATCATTTTTTTTTCAAACTTTCTAGTTAGCCTCAAATTAATTTATATGGCTTTATTTGGGGGTTTGTTTACAACTCTGTAGCCTATCCAATTATTTTCAGTTGTTATATTTTGCAGAGTAAGATTAGTCAATTTAATTTAATCTAGTGTAAAATACAGATAGATTACAGTTTAGTCTATTTTTCCAAGGACAGTAGTCCCAGACCATTATACAAATGCTGTTAACTTCTAGTCAGCAACTTCATCCTTGAGTCAACATAGAATAGCATGAATTAAGGTCCCCATAGAGTTTTTGGCTATGATTCTCACTGAGGCACATTGAGTATCTTAGTGTTGAATGAAACAGATATATATAATCTCTGAATTAATGCTAAGACTGTCCATTTTTTGTTCTCACTTTCTGATAAGATTCAGTAGATCAAAGACAGATATTTTACTAGTACACTACTAATGGAATTCCTACTCTCTATTTGCTCATTCAGTAAAACATGTCCTCGGTGGAAAAAGATGTAAGCATTTATCATTCGGATAAATATGTCAATTAAACATTCAATTTGGAGGCTCTTGGGTGCCTCAATTGATTAATCATCTGCCTTCAGCTCAGATCATGGTCCTGGAGTCCTGGGATGGAGCCCCATGTTGGGCTCCCTGCTCATTGGGGAGTCTCCTTCTTCCTCTCCCTCTGCCCCTCCACATGCTTGTGCTCTGTCTCTCTATTAAATAAATAAATAAAATCTTAAAAAAAAATACAATTTGTTTGAAAAACAAAAAGAGACCAAAAATTACAGTGAGAATCTGTATAATACACACTCTGCATGAGAGACAAAAATAATTATATCAGGTAGTGCTTTATTTATTTAATTTGAGTTACAATGCTCAGAGGGTACAACAGATCAAAAATATCTGAATATGTATGGCTATTAATTGGTCTAAAGACATAACCATCAAAAGTATAAATAAGAAATGAAAATATAAGGAAGTTAGGTGCATTTTCTTTCTAACAGAATCATTAAAAATGTTTTGGTATTCTTTAGCTTGAAACAACAATTGAATGTACAACAATAATTAATATATATGCAAATATTAATCTAATAGAGAGGAAGTACAATATTTTGTCATTGCTCTCATTTCATATTTTTTATTTAAATATTTCATATTTTGTTTGCCATTTAAAACTATTGAAAATAATGTTACATATCTTTTGATTTAAATGATTATATAGTCTTATATTTCCCATGCTCACATTCATAAACATTTTAATGCCTTTGGGCATTGCTTCTTCCATTCTTAGGTTCAGAGTTATTATATCCACACATAGTCTTCTACTTGGTCAAAGGGGGTTTTAACTTTAACATTCTTGGTATACTGTTATTTATCAGCCATCAGATGTTTTTGAAAATTGTATAAAAATCCATACATATATTTAGTTTTAATGTCATATATGTAATTACGATTAACATCATGACTTTAATACGTGATTTACTTAGGCATCTGTGGTGAACATTGTAGTATATTGCTTCCATATCATCTCCTCTACCTCTTTCAAGAACAAAATACTCCTCCCCAAACTCAATTCTGCCCAGAAAATTCAGAAGGCTAAATGAATATTATGTATAATACCTCCAACCCAGTCTTTTTTTTTTTTACTAGCTAAATTCCATTTTTTTAATTTTTAAATTTAATTTGATTTTTAAAAATTTTATTGTATTTCTTCAGTGTTCCAAGATTCATTATTTATGCCCCACAATCAGTGCTCCATGCAATACCTGCCCTCCTTAGTACCCACGGCCAGGCTCTCCTACCCCCACCCCCACCTTCTTTCCCCTCCAAAACCCTCAGTTTTTTTTTTCTCAGAGTCCATCTCATGGTTTATGGAGTCTCTCATGGTTCATCTCCCCCTCCAATTTCCCTCCATTCACTTTTCTTTCCTTCTCCTAATGTCTTCCATGTTATTCCTTATTCTCCACAAGTAAGTGAAACCATATGATAATTGACTCTCTCTGCTTGACTTATTTCACTCAGCATAATCTTCCCCAGCCCTGTCCATGTTGATACAAAAGTTGGGTATTCATTCTTTTTGATGGAGGCATAATACTCCATTGTATATATGGACCATTACTTCTTTATCAGTTCAAAGGGCATCTTTGCTCTTTCCACAGTTTGGCAATTCTAGCCATTGCTGCTATGAACATTGGGGCACAGATGACCCTTCTTTCACTGCATCCATATCTTTGGGGTAAATACCCAGTAGTGCAATTTCAGGGTCATAGGGTCACTCTATTTTTGATTTCTTAAGGAATCTCCACAGTTTTCCAAAGTGGCTGCACCAACTTGCATTCCCACCAACAGTGTAAAAGGGTCCCCCTTTCTCCAGGTCCTCTCCAACACATGTTGTTTACTGTCTTGTTAATTTTGGCCATTCTAACTAGTGTAAGGTGGTATGTCAGTGTGGTTTTGATTTGAATCTCCCTGATGGCTAATGATGATGAACATTCTTTCATGTGTCTGTTAGCCATTTGTATGTCTTCTTTGGAGAAGTGTCTGTTCATGTCTTTTGCCCATTTTTTGATGTGATTATCAGTTTTGTGTTTGTTGAGTTTGAGGAGTTCTTTATAGATCTTGGATATCAGCCCTTTGTCTGTAGTGTCATTTGTGAATGTCTTCTCCCATTCCGTGTGTTGCCTCTTTGTTTTGTTGATTGTTTCCTTTGCTGTGCGGAAGCTTTTGATCTTGATGAAGTCCCAAAAGTTCATTTTCGCTTTTATTTCCTTTGCCTTTGGAGACATATCTTGAAAGAAGTTGCTGTGGCCAATGTCAAAGAGGTTACTGCCTGTGTTTTCCTTTAGGATTTTGATAGATCCTGCCTCACGTTGAGATCTTTTATCCATTTTGCATTTACTTTTGTGTATGGTATAAGAGAATGGTTGAGTTTCATTCTTCTACACATAGCTGTCCAATTTTCCCAGCACCATTTACTGAAGAGACTATCTTTTTTCCACTATATATTTTTTCCTGGTTTGTCAAAGATTATTTGACCATACAGTTGAGGGTCCATACCTGGGCTCTCTACTCTGTTCCACTGGTCTATGTGTCTGTTTTTGTGTCAGTACCATGCTGTCTTAGTGATCACAGCTTTGTAGTAAAGCTTGAAATCAGGCAACGTGATGCCCCCAGTTTTGTTTTTCTTTTTCAAAATTTCCTTAGCAATTTGGGGTCTTTTCTGTTAACATACAAGTTTTAGGATTGTTTGTTCCAGCACTTTGAAAAATGTCAGTGGAATTTTGATCAGGATCTGCCATACCAGGCTTAATCAGTGGTAGGGAAAAAAAAATCTGTTTGTCCCAATTGGTCATTTAAGTTTAATAGTATAAGATCAATTAATGATAACAATACTTAGCAAAACCTTCAGAAGGAAAGGAGAGTGTTTTAAAACCATTTGTGTGTGTGTCTGTATGTCTGTGTTTGCATGTATGTGTGGCAGCTTTGTTAATTTTTATAGTCAGTACTTTTTAAATGAAAACAATTTGACCAAATAATCTGTCACAGAATTTTTGAAACCCATTAAAAACAAAGTTAATGAGGAAAAAAAAAAACCCTGCTCCAAACAGACCAACCCCACTCCTACCCTAGTTTGCAGGGGGTTTTTTGTTTGTTTGTTTATTTGTTTGTTTTAATTTATTTGACAGAGAGAGAGTAGGCAGAGAGGCCGGTGGAGAGAGAGAGGAGGAAGCAGGCTTCCTGCTGAGCAGAGAGGGAAATGCGGTGCTCTATCCCAGGACCCTGGAATCATGACCTGAGCCGAAGGCAGAGGCTTTAACCCACTGAGCCACCCAGGCACCCCCCTAGTTTGCAGTTTTAATGATTCCTGTCTCCTCCCTTCTCTGGCTCACTGAAGAAGATCTCTACTGATCTCCCTACTTTCTAACTGATCACAGCCATTTACTTACGCAGACTTAAGTGGGGCAAAGGGTATTTAAGGAAACTAGATGTCTTCCAGGGGATGTGTTGCTAAGTGTGATAGTGATGATTACTTGCCTTACTACTAGTTTCCAATCAATTAAAAAAGAAATCTAAAACTCTGCCCTACAAAGAGATCACAACATGAAAGAATTGCTTAAAATCTCAGTTTCTCCATCATTTTGTCAGTCTCTGGACTGTTTTAGGTGCTAGCTGAAACTCAAGTTTACTTGAGTCAGAAATCATGTAGCTGTATTCTAATCTCTTCGCTTTCTAAACTATATTCACTATTTTTGAAAGAACTTAAAACTTTGGCTGATATAGGATATGGTGCCAGTGGTAGAGACTTAAGAAAGGGATTTTGTTTTTGTTTTTCTTCCAGTAAGAAAAACATGCTGCTGAGTTCAATTGATGCCTTGGAAAGGCTGAGGATGATTAATCCTCAATTAAAACCTAAGTGTGAAAGGCAGATGGCCTCATTGGCAGCATGTATTTCCTGTAACTGGAACACAGAAAATACATAGGATCAGGACTAAGACTTAATTATGAAAAAAACACAACTCCTGAGAAGGTTGTATTCTCATTCTCAGTAATATGTTACACTAAGGTCAGGGATCTTAAAGGAAGGATTGGGAATCTGAGACTTCCTATGGAGTTTTCTTTGTAAATGCACACTCAGATGTCTTCAAATATCAATTCTCCTGACAGCTTTGCACTTAGAAAAGTGTCCCTTTATGTCTTTGTGTCTATGTCTTTGTGCTCACCTCTTGACTGAAGAAAACAGAGGGGTCTCTTGTAGGAAACATCCCCTCATCATCTAACTGTGAATTTCCTCCTGGCCATAAATGTAATAATTAGCTTTGCAATAGTTTCCTGTGTCTGCTGTAACAAATAACCCTGGTGCTTCGGACAACAAAAATTTATTCTTTCAGAGTCCAAAAAAAGTATTACAGCTCACACTCATAGTGTCATCAGGGATGTGTTCATTCAAGGGAATCCAGGGAAGAATCATTCCTTGCCTCTTTCAGCTTCTGGTACTACCTGCATTCCCTGGTTTGTGGTCACAATGTTGCAGGGTAGCAGGGTTCTTGTCTCAGGAGTCAAAGAGTAAACCTTGCAGTTACAAAAGAGTGAAGTGAAGTGAAAGTTTATTAAGTGAAGGTAAGAACAGGAAAGAAAAGGAGCTCTGCAGTGAGAGGGGTCCCCAATGGGTTGCCACTGAGGGCTTTTATGGTGGGGCTTTATGAGAACTGACCAGAGTGGTGTCTGAGTGGCTCAGTCCATTAAGCTGTGTGCATTTGGCTCAGGTCATGATCCCAACAACCTCAGACCAAGACCCCAAGACCCCAAGACCCCAAGACTCCCTACTCAGTAGGGAGTCTGCTTCTTCCTCCTGCTGCTTTTGCACACACACACACTCTATCTCCTTCTCAAATGAATAAATAAAATCTTTA
>NC_081559.1:170420333-170441665 GCF_022355385.1 Mustela nigripes
AAAGAAAGAAAGAAAGAAAGAAAGAAAGAAAGAAAGAAAGAAAGAAAGAAACTGACCAGAGAACTTAGTAAGTTTCTCATCAATATCATGGTAGATTTGTAAATATCATGTCTATATTTAGAAGAATCATGGTGGACTTGTAACTATCATGAGCACAAACAAGGCCCTTCTTCTAAATATCATGAGAACAAAGTGTTCCTTTTTCTTTGGTTAATATCTCATCCATAACATTGCTCTGCATCTGGGATTTTTGTGAGCCTGGTTTCATATCCTCCTCCCCCAACATGAGCCTGGTCATGTAGTTCCCTACATATCTCTCTCCTAGCCTCACCTGTCCTTTACTCAATAACATTCCTGTTTCTTTCTCCATCTTCACCTTGCTTTTTCCTCTTCTGTGTATGTCAAGTCTCCTATCTCTTTCATATGAAGGTTCCTGTGACTGTATATAGTGCCCACTATATAATAATTATATATATAATTCTGATAATCCAGAATAATCTTCCCATTTAAAGATCCTTGCCTTAATCTCATCTCAAAGACCGTTTTATCAGGGCACCTGGGTGGCTCAGTGGGTGAATCCTCTTCCTTCAGCTCATGTCATGATCTCAGGGTCCTGGGATCACGCCCTGCTTTAGGTTTTCTCTTTAGCGGGGAGCCCCTCTCTCTCTGCCTGCTTCTCTGCCTGCTTATGATCGCTCTATGTGTCAAATAAATAAATAAAATCTTTTTTTTTTTTAAAGACACCCTTTTTTCTTATAAGGTAACATTAGTTTTTAAGAATTAAGACTTGATATTTTTTGGTGGCCATTCCTTGAGTAAGTTAGCTTACTATAGGAATTAATTCATAGCACTATCTAATGTGGAAAGAACTAGAGTAAAAAAGGAACAGACTCTACTGTGAATAAACTGCAGAATTTTGTCAACAAGTGTGTAGTAGCAGAAGATGGGGTGGTGTGTATATGGTTGGATCCTGAAGATACTGAATCAAGAAAGGTGGAATGTAAGGTTGGATTAAGGAGAATTATCTTCTACATAAAAACCCTCTCCCATGACATAGCAAGATCTCATTGAATTACAAGTTTGACTGCTTCCTGAATACTTTAGACATTTTGTGTCCAAGCACCAGAAGTTAAGAAAAGAAGTCACTAGTGACTTCTAGTCACAAGGGTGACTATTTCTCATCAACTGTAAGAGATTGGGGATGATTTTACATAATGAGGGCGTGAAGGAAAGGTCCACTTCAGCATCCTTTAGTAGTTTTCTTGCCTAAATGTAACTGTGAATGTGTATGTGCAGCTCCTAGCCTGAGAACAGTGTTGTTAACAAGAGCTTTTATCACTCAGGAATGAGGATTTAAGTACTATCATCATGTAAGTCACCAAAATCTGTAGAAATGATAATGGAAAATAAGGATTTAGAATAAATAGGAGAGGAAGATGGTGGGAACTAGCTATGGCCCTGAAAACAACTGGGCCTGCATGTCATTAACCTTCTTCCAAATTTCAACTGAGGAAGTAAGGCCCACAAGAGCCAGAGAGAAGCTGCTTCCCATATATGTGTGAAGTGATTTGTGTAGCACATGGTGCTATGAAATTGTAGAGAAGATATTTTCATGCTTCTGAATGATCAGGGATTTTCGAGCAAAAAATACAGGCAATCTAGATTAAAGAATTGTTGAATAGTAACCCTAAGAGTAAAATACTTCTGAGAGATTTATTGGTTTATCTCTTCTGAGCTATGTGTTTACAGTCCAACGAAGGATAAAAGCCCAAGCCATTAGTTTATATTCCAAAAGACTGTAAAATCCTGGAGACCTCTTCCAGAGAAGATTGGAGGGTTTTCTCCCTTTCTTGGGAGAGGAAGGTGGCAGCTGCACAGCTGTTCTTCTATAAATTCCCAAATTTATTACACCAGTGTTCCTCATCAGTGATACAATCCCCTGAATGTGCTGCAGACAACTGCCCTCACTGTATTGCCCTAGGGAAATTGGGGTAAGGAGAAATGATGCTGCATTTGCTTTAATTCTGCTGTCTCATCCAGAAACAGCATGCTTTATTTTTATTTATTTACTTTTAAATATTTTGTTCATTTATTTTGCGAGAGTGTGTTCACATGCGCACGAGGCAGTGGAGGGGCAGAGGAAGAAGGGGAGAAAGAGAAGTGGACTTCCTACCGAGCTCAGTGTGGGCTTGATCTCATGATCCTAAAATCATGACCTGAGCCGAAGTCAGGAGTTAGACTCTTAATTGACTGGGGCACCTAGGCTCCCCCCAGATACCTACATAAAACTTAACTGGGGTAGAGTTGGCAGCTGTATAGTTGTGCTGCTAAGATGTACTTGCTTTATTTAAGGAAAAAAAAAAGCTTTATTGAAGTATAGTTGATATGCTAAGAACCATGCATTTAATATTTACTACTGCATGAGTTTGGACATAGGCAAACACCGGTGATATGATTATCACAATCAAGGGAATAGACGTATCCAGTATCTCCCAAGTTTCCTTATGTCCCTCTGGGCATTGGTTTGTTTGTTTTGTAGTTTGTTTTTACTTTGAAGAGAATGTACTGTGAGTGGGGTGGTTGGTAGACACTCTCTAGCTGCCATACAATTGGATAGCCAGCTGTGGTCATGACAAAGCTGCATTCTTTCTGGCCTTCTTGAAGACAATAAGTGAAGAGACTGGGGTCTACTGGGTCATTCCAGCCCAGTGTGGTACTCCACTAATGGCATTCTCCCGTCTGGGGCTTTCCACCTAATTGGTCAAGAATTTTTCAGAACTTCACTGAAATCTGAGAATCTTCTTTCCAATCCTCCTTTCTTCCTCTTTTCTTCTCACAGTTATAAAACCTGAATCCTGGTCTGAAGGCTCTGCTTACCTTTTCCTGCAACACACATCTCTTCATTGTCTAATTAGATTTTAGTCTTTGTTCCTCAGTAGAACTGAACTAGCGTAGAAACGGTTTGCATATAGGTGTGATCCTAAATAGTACACAGTCTCCTCTATTCTGCCATAATATATTCTGTAGAAATAGGCCATTTCACATACACTGAACTACTGTATAAACATCTTTCTTTTAATTCTTCCAATAAACAAGAAGTGGCCAGTAGGTTAAAAGTGTTGGGAAGGGGCACCTGGGTGGCTCAGTGGGTTGAAGCCTCTGTCTTCGGCTCGGGCCATGGTCCCACAGTCCTGGAATTGTGCCCCACATCAGGCTCCCTGCTCAGCGGGCAGCCTGCTTCTCCTTCTCCCCTTGCTCTTTCCCCACCCTACCACTGCTCATGTTCTCGCTCTCTCCATCAAATAATTAAATAAAATCTTTAAAAAAAAAATGTTGGGAAGACACATGCACCTCAGCGAGTAGTTAGAAAAGCACATAAAGATTCAGGGGCATTGTACAACTATAAAATTATGAGGTCTCCAGTGATTTAGGGTAGCTAGAGTAATAGATTAATTATTACACATTATGCCTTTCTCAATAAGAAAAGGAAGCAAAATCTCTAATAAACAACTTTGGATTCTGGATTACCATGTTCTACAATCTGTAATACTATTTTAACACATATACTAGATGACTCAAATGGCCACCAGAACTGAGTGGAAATCAGAACAGAAAAGGGCACTACAGAAGGCCCAGTCTGTGTTGCAAATCCATGCTACTCCTTGCCATATAATCGAAGACCCTACAGTACTAAAAGTATTAGTGCTAATGGAAGATGACCTATGGAGTTTAGAGCAAGCCCCAATAGGAAGATCACATGTGACAAAAACCATGCAATCTACAGAGGAAAATTATACATCTTTTGCAAAATAACTCCTTGTATGATAATAAGTCCAGGTAGAGATGAAGTGCCTAGGCAATGAACATCAACTAATCTGTGCTTCATCCTTTAAGTAATAAGATTGGGTGGGCCACTCAACATTCCATAGCAAGGTAAATGTGGAAAATACAGTCCAAAAACAATATCGGAGGAGGCAAATAAATTATGTGAGCAGTAGCCACATCCTATATCTTCTACCAAATTGTACCAGTGCATCTCGCATTAGGAATATAAAACTCACCAGGCATAGCAGTGGGAACTTTAACTCATCCTACTAAATGTCAACTTGTAAGTACTCTAAGAAAAGCAGCTGACCAGAATTATGAAGAATATACTTCCCTAACATATTATATGAATAAGTGGATCCAAGGAACACAAGGGATAAGTCTATATTGGATTCTCTAGGGACTTCCTAGAATTCCCCTGCTAGTAGAATAAATCATTCATTCCCTTAGTTCTGAGAGTGTTGGGAACTGCCAATAGTCAGCTGGGTACCTCTTTAGGAATTGTTCTTCTCTGAAGAAAGCTTTATTGTCCAAAGTCATTGTTCTTATCCAAAAAGCCATCATCCAGTGACTGGTCAGTGCAAGAGAGGTAGGCTAAGTTCCTTTACTTCAATATGGGTCAAGTCTGCAGGGCCATCCCCATCCCATATATCTGAGTTTGATGAACTGGTGAACTGTTTTAACTAAATCTCCTTTCAAATTCTTGTTCTACCACTTCTTTTTTTCATTTCTCTATAATGTACATCAAAAGAGTACTTCCCAATTAATCTCCTGGACAAAACCCCCTATCTCAGATTCTGTTTCTCAGAAAACCAAACTTCCAAGTCCACTTGTTTATACTCTGATTTTTAAGGTTATAAAATTGTTGATAGTTTTATATGATCTTATATAAAAGCAAAACAACAACAAAAAAAATCAGGAAATATGAATTTTTGGCTTTTCCAAAGTAATGTGAAAGTATTGTGGGTACTCAACATGTACTTGTTTAACATTAATGAATCTTGCAGATCATTGGCTTCCTATTAAAGAAGATGAAATGTTGATTTTTCAAAATAAATGTGATACCAGATGTCCTGCTGTCCATAGATGGTGTATCCTCATTTAGTTTTTTAATACTCAGAGGTTATTTCCAAGTGTTATTTAGACAAGTAAATCATAAATACTAGATTAGATTATTCCTGTTTCCTCCAAATCTGTAAATTGTAATTTTACTCACTAATTCAATATATGTATTTTCTTCTTTTATAATTTTGATGAGGATTAGAGTCTTTGTGATGTCCCATTTAGAATGCCCCTTATCAGTGGCCTATATGGTCTTTGTGTAACAGCTGCATAAATTTCCTATATATCTTTTTTAATTTTATTTTTTAAGTAATTTCTATTACCCAACATGAGACTCAAACTCATGACTCCAAAATCAAGGGTCACAAACTCTACTGACTGAGCCAGTGAGGTACCCCTACATAAATTAATAATAAAATACATCCAGGGAAACATGAAAACACTCCCAGTTACCTCAGCTTAGCAACTCAGATTTATGTCACTTATTTTCTCTAACAGTCTTTCGCTTTTAATGTAATCTCACCATTAAAAACAAAACTAAGACTCTTAATCTCAGGAAACAAACTGAGGCTTGCTAGGACATGTGGGAGGGGTCAGGGGAGGGATAGGGTGGCTGGGTTATGGACATTGGGGAGGGTATGTGCTATAGTGAGTGCTGTGAATTGTGTAAGACTGATGATTCACAGACCTGCACCCTGAAGCAAATAATACATTATATGTTAATTTTTAAAAAATTAAAAATAAATAAATCAGTCAGCCTAAGGAGAGAGAGAAAGAGAAAACAAAACAAAAACAAAATAACAACAAAAAAACCCCTTTATCTCATTCAGAATACCTGAACATTGGCTTATAGCTTAGGTTCCTCTGGACAGTTTTGATATTTTAATGAACCTGGAAAAAAAGATTAAGGTTTGGGGCCCCTGGATGGCTCAGTCAGTTAAACATCTGCCTTCGACTCAGGTCATAATCCCAGGGTCCTGGGATCGAGCCCCACATCTGGCTCCCTGTTCAGCAGGAAGCCTGCTTCTCCCTCTCCCCCTGCCCCTGCTTGTGTTCCCTCTCTTGCTGTGTCTCTCTATGTCAAAGAAAGAAATAAAATCTTTTAAAAAAAAATAAAAGATTAAGGCTTGTTACCCTTACCTTTGGTAGCTCCCTACCATCTGCCTCAGGGTTTATAAGGCAAATATTTTTAAATTTGAAAGGAGAAGTATAAGTAAGATGGTCCTTTTGATGCAGAGAGAACTTATTTTTAAGATATACAGCTCTTTATCTTGGTACTATCTCTCTTGGATCCTTTCCGAGAACTTTTTACTGTCTAGGTTGATAGTGTGTCAAGGCTTTTGACCTGGATATAGTGATTGCCCAGACTTTAACTCTTTCTGCTTTTGAATCAATCTCTTTAAATTTTATTAATTCTCTACTAGAGTTTTTATGGATTTGAGGAACAGGTTTTCAAGGAAAAAAAAAAAAATATGATCAGGCAATTTGTCTCTGCCCAGACTATGTAATGCATCATAAACAGAGCAAGAAATTAGCTACTCAGAATCTTTCTCATTAGTCATTTCCCAAGGAATTTCTCCCACATTAATTTTGTCTCTGTTAAAAATTGTTTTAATGGATAACATGAATATCACAAAGCAGATTTAAGATCCCAGTTTCAAAAAGAAAATTTTTCAAGCAGATTAGAATTTCAGCCTCTGGGTGATCTGGATGGTAGATTAGGTTTAGTATCCTCCTTTCAACATTATTTATTTATTTATTTATTTGAAAGAGAGAGAGAGAGAGAGTGCACACATGAGCAGGAGGAGAGGTAGAGAGAGTGGGAGAGAAAGAATCTCAAGCAGATTCTGTTGAGCTAAGAGCCCAGCGGATACCCTCCAGACTCTGAGATCAAGACCTGAGCTGAAATTAAGAGTTGGATGCTTAATGGACTAAGCCACCTGGGCACCGCTCCTTTGAACATTTTTAACTTCATACTTTATCTTTTTCCATGGATACTCTATATGCCCAAATTGTGGCTATCATCATCTCCATTGTCTTGGTCAGAGAGAAAAAGAAAAAGAGAGGGAGAGAGAAAGGGAGAGGAAGGGAGGGAAGGAGGAGGGAAGAAAGGAAGGAAGGAGAAGGAAGGAAGGAAGGAAGATGCTTCAACCCCATGTGAACATATTATTTTAAGCTCTTGTTAGTGGGATGTTGTCACTGAGGTCCCTAATAGCTCCAGGTACAATAAACAAATGAATACATGAAAAAATAACTAAACCACTATGTACATATATATTCAAAGTAATTCATTTAAAACATGTACAGTATGAATATTCACTCACTTAATATTATACTTGATCTTAGCCAAAAGGCCAAGAAGTGATGAGTCACTTAATATTAAAGAGGAAAAAAAAAAACATTTACAGTTACTTGGGGAAATAGAGCTGATTTACAGTTGGACTTGAGAAACTGTCTTTAAGTTTGGGTCAAAATAAGGACAGTGGCTGGGTGACTCAGTCAGTTAAACATCTGCCTTCGGCTCAAGTCATAATCCTGGTGTCCTGTGTTCGAGTCCCACATAGAGCTCCCTGAACAATGAGCAGCCAGCTTCTCTCTCTTCCTCTGCAGTTTTCCCTGCTTGTGGTTGCTTTCTCTCTCTGTCAAATAAATAAAATGAAAATCTAAAACAAAAAGAAAAAAAATGAGGACAATAGATTTATCATATTCTCTTTAAGTCTAAAATCCTTGAAGGACCCTCAGTGTCAGCAGATTTAACAACGGCTTTTAATTGGTCTAACCAGCTTAATAAGCCTGCCTTGTTTACATGATCTTGTACAGATCTTGATGATTGAAACCAGAAACACAGTACAATACATGAGTTCAATTAAAAGCCCACGAGGAGGGTGCACATAGTGTGTCTCATGGACCTACAGCGCTCACCTTCTCTCTCTTCTGCAGCCCTAAATAATAATTACAATGAGTATGCTCTGTAAAGTCTGGTGAGTCCATTCAAGTATCTGACCTGGGGAATTCTTTGCACTATACGATTTCTCTTACTCAGCTCAGTAAGTTCAATACCCCTTCTATAAATTTGTACCATTGAAAAAAAATCTTTCTTTTTTCCCCTTCCCCCCACCTCTTCCTTCCTTCCTCCCTTCCTCTCTCTCTCTCTTTCTTTCTCTCTCATTGGAATACAGTTTTTTACACCTATACAACTCTTCATCTGGTATACTTCTTTTGTTTTTTTGTTTTATTTTGTTTCATTATATATGGCTGACATGTGTGCTGATCCTTCCGGGGACAGGCATGGTCTCAACTCAAATACCTACTTGTACTCAGAAAAGCCTGGATGGGATCAAAGCAGAAAGCTGCCTTTTCTAGAGGTCATTTTTTTCCCTCTGGTTTGTAGGCAATTTGTCTTCACACTCTGGTCTCTGAACCCTTTCTAATTAAACAAACTGAATAAATGCTGGTTAGAGTATGGGTACATCCTCTTGGGAATGTTAATTCCCTACAATTTACCAACTGTGTTTACAGACTTAAGAAAAAGGAAAGGAGTCATTGAAAGAACCTTTAGACTTTTATTATCGCTTCACCTGGTATCCTACTTTCATTCAAATGAGAGAAAGGTTTAATTGTGACTCCTGGATTTTGGCCTTGGGTAATTGGGTGAGCACTGGTGACATTTAGAGGTAGGGGAAGTATTGGTTATTTACTTAAGTGCAGTGTTGAATGATAGAATAAAGTGTTTTAGCTGTACCATATTGTGTTTGAGTTTCCTAGAAGACATTCAAGTGAAAATGACAAGAGGGCAGGTGAATGTTTGATATTCCTGAGAACAGATGTTACTCAACAGGAGTTTACTAAGATACATATATATTTATTTTGAGTTTATCAGTATTCTAAAGTTATATGAGATGTCAGTTTTTTTTTTCACGAGGAAAAATTTGGATGTAACCTGAAATTAATAAAATTATTTTGCACATCATCATTATTATTATTTTAGTTTTGCCTCAACTATCCCTTGTGTGCATAAACCCCAAGTAAAGAGCTATTCATCAAGATAAAAATCAATGGTTGTCCTCCCATTTCAATCCATCATCAGTGAGGACTAGAAAGGACAATAATAATGGATATAACACAATTTGACTTGAAAGATTTTCTTGAAGAGAACAAATAAAAGCTGTTCAACATAGAGCACTGCCTAAATAATTTGTCTTTGAGCTTGTTTGGTTATTTCATCAGAAAATATTCCCAGCCTTCCAATCACTTTGCATTAAAATGATGGTTTTTCTAGCCCAGAGCTGACCAATTATTATGGGGAGGATTTATGAAATCCATAATAAAATATCAGAAGTAATATCCTGAGTGACAATTTATAATTAGGATGAATGCGGTAGTGAGGAGAGTAAGAGTAAACATAATGTCTCTTGGTTGAGACTCTTCACTATATTTTCGTAAGATGTTTGATAAACTGGGTCACCTGGGTGGCTCAGTCACTTAAGTATCTGACTCTTGATCTCAGCCCAGGTCTTCAAACTATGTATGCAACCCTTGGGCAAGGGTTATGGGAACACTACTCAGCCAAAGAGCAAGCGTATTCTCCAATGCCCTCTATAGATTTAGCCAAATAAGAATGGAGAAGGGAAAAAAAAAATCTTAGAAGACAGAGTCAAAGGTCATGGGAAAATATCATATGGGGAACCCTTACCCCCTGAGGAGGAGTACCTGTGGTGCAGGGGCCTTGATTATAACTGCCCAGCAGGATATCAGCTTTGCTATAAACCAGTGACTTCTGTGTCTTCCACTCTTCCTCTTTCCTTTCAAATGGGAGTTTTGATTATGGTGTATTGGGTGTTTAGAAGGTAGATAATTTGTCTCCTCATTTTATAAATATCTGGATAAAGTCTGCCCAATACAGAGGTTACATGCGGGGGTCCTGGACCTGAGCTACCTCTCAGTGAAAAAGTTAGTTTTTGTTTGTTTGGGGTTCTAAACTGAACCAAATGGTTTAGGATGATAGGGTATTCATTGCTTCCCTTTTAGAATAGTTCTGCTTCTCTATGACTCTGATGACATTACACTTTCTGGTTCCCTTTCAGTGTGTGTTGAGAGGATAGTTATATTCAATGAATTACAAGTGCCACTTCTGAATAGCAGCATATGAGCGTTCACATGAGATCCTCTAGTGATCCCTCTTACTCTGCCAAGGAGAATGCCAGTATTTATTCGGGAGATTCCTCTTTCAGCCAGAATCCTACAGTAGCATGTGAGAGAGTTTCTTGGTTAGGGATATGCAGTGTGAATAATAAGAAAGCCTTTGTTATTTTATGTCATTTTAATTTTAGAATTGATTGTTACTATAGTCAGTTTTAGCTTGAATAAAACAGAAATAAATTATTAGAGCATTTTCACATTAATTATTTCATTTGAATCTTTACAACATTATTGGTAAGTTTTTGGATTCCCTAATTGTCTATGGGGAATTAACCATATGTCTAATTGCTTACCTTTTATTAAATATCGTGATCAATCACCATATTTGATAGTATATTTGTATGAGTTTCGGAATGGGGAAGAGATGTTAGTATATTACCCAGGAGGCTAATTTAAGGATCCTTTAGAGTTAAATGAAGATCAAAGGGTATCACTTTCACAAAGAGACCTTTTTAGATTGTTACATTGTTTTGGGTCCAATCAGAAGAGGAAACTACATGGCTGTTTGAACAAGGAAAGTTTAATATAAAGTGTCATTAATTACAACAAGTGACTAGAGTAAGGAGGGATTGGCAGCTAAAAAGTCAAGTGAAATCATGATGTAGATAACAGATTTAAGGAGCAGTCACTAACCTTGTGGGTTGAGAGAAACTACTCAGGGAAAAACCAGCAGAATTTGCTGGAAATATGCCTCTGGAACTTGCCACAAACTCACTTTGGTACTTGCTACTGGCTAAAATTGTTCGCTGTGGGATTCTGCTGCCTACTGTGCACAGTAGCAGCCAGGTACTGTGAAAGAACCCATAGCTGAGGTGCTGGGGGAATCTGTTGTCTACTGAATGGTGCTGGCAGAGATGGACTGCCTGAGCTGGACCCCGGGAGTCATTGTTCTACAATGCTGTCATGAGATGTGAGGTGTCAGAGGAAGTTGCTGGTTGCCAGATTCTGCTTCTTGCTATGTGCTGGGAGATAGGCACTAGAGAAGTTGGGAGCAGGGCAGGAAACTGCAAAGAAAGCCAGAACAACAGAAACAGGAAGCAAAACTCTTTCTCTGACAGCGGGCTCTACTGACAAAACTTTATGCCAACGGACAGAGGAAAAGGAAATATTTAAAAGGACCCAGATCCATTTTCACAGAGCTATCTAAAAAGGCGAATTTGTAACTAAGGCAATAAATTTATAAGTGGCACACTCAAGAAATACCAATACTTTTTACAGTTGGTATAATATCTCATATTTTTCTGGGCACTACACCCTACAAATCCATACATTTCAAGTGTGTTTGCCCTGAGTAATCTAGACAGCTCAGGTGTATCCTGCTAAATGCTTTCAATAGAAGAAAATGTCTATTAATAAATGTTATCAAGAGATCCATTTAGCACATTTGGAATAACATATGATTAGACGCTTTTCCCCCAGGTGACTTTGGGATAGGAAACCTGAATCACATACCAGCTGGTAATCCTTTAATTCACTTTTGGTCATTGGGTAATAGTGTTGGCCATATCATTTGAATAATGAAGAGAAAGAGCTTAGGTTTAGAATATAATCAAGGCTGTTACTACCAAAATGTAGAAACTTATGAGAAACAACTGAGAAAAGTACCTGTAGGAGAGAGGCAGAATAAGTATTATTTCAGAAGATACAGAAATGTTGATGATTAAGTTTTAAAAAAATTCTTTGAATATATTCCAGGTTTTCCAGAATCAATTTTACACATTTATTTATATCATTACTTTAAAATGCTGTTTTCTTCTCATTTTCCAAACTATAACTTGTCATTTTAACTGTGTTTATAAGTTGACCAAAATGCTTACTGAAATTCAATTATTTTCCATCTTACAAATTCATATATTATATTGTGAACCTGATATTTTACACTGTCACCACTCATTATATTTTCATAACAAATAATTATAGACAATCAATCAAAATGTCCATTGTTTGTATTACAGCATTTAAAAACCTATGAACATTTCAACAATCAGAAATATTGAATGATCAGTCTCAGTACCATAAAGACACAAGGCATCATGAAATAAAGTTAGCTTCATAGATTTTTGCCTATTTCTGTCATTTCTTTGCTTTTGGATATCTTCTCTGAGTAAATAATTTAAAAGGAAGGAAATTTAAAAATCTATATTGTAATGAAAAGCAGGGCATATGTGAAGTTATTTTTGTTTGTTTTTCTTTTACAAGGAATAATACTAAAGACATCATCATTTTATTAGGGAAACTCAAGTGCAGTATAGATTTCTCTAAATAAGGAAAAGTATCTAAGTCTCACCTGTTTTCTTTGTCAGTTTTGTTTTGTTTTGTTTTGTTTTTCCTGCTCAATGTGGTCATGGTAGAAAAGAAAACTGAAAATGATTATTTCTTAGTGGTGATGCATGAGGGAAAAGACTAGGTAAGGATAAATTTCTGATTTCAGATGTTATACTATTATGTGAAAATCTTAAATGTGACTTACATGCAAGGCTTTTTTGAAGAAATATGTGCTGGCACTCCTAAAGTCTTCATCTATTAATTTTTTATGGGCATAATTTTGCATACTTCTTTGGATGTATCATTAGAAGCCACACAGTGGAGCCTGTACCCAGCACCCAGAGGCTAACAGTCCACAGTCTTGGTCACAATTGTATGATAGTAGGGATAACAATCCAAATAAATGTGTTTTCCTTAAATATCTGTAATAGTATTTCTCGAGTGAGGCCCATTTTAGAGTGGAAGTTTCAGAGACAGCGAAAACTGTAATAATATTGAATTGCAGAGCTGGTATGTCTCATATAGGTCAACTTCTGCCACCTAGTAAATTGCAACTTTAGTATGTTAAATGGTGCTTAGTAGCCTGACAAAGTTAATTAACTTCTAAAATATTAAACTTATTTTTACTGAGTGACTTCCAGGAGGAACCTTGCTGATTATGGAGTATAGCATGAATATATTACTATTATTAATAAGACTAATTATGTGATAATTACTTCATAATTTGATATAGCTTGTGTATTCTAAAGACATAACTCACTAAATTAATTCTTCCTGAGCAGCAAGCTGCCACTTAGTACCTAGAGAGTAGTAAATTACTAATACCCGATGTCTTCAGAGTTCCAGATCTTGTGAGTATAAACACTGTATCCCTAGAATATTTTTCTCATCATTGTTTGTCATGGAATTATTCCTAGCATTATAAAAGTGAAGCATATAGTTATAGATTTATGCTTCAGTGTATCATTTTCATTATTTCTTTTACATTTTTTTAATATCCCATGTGAAAAATTCACCTCTCTTACATTGTTCTGCATTTCATGTTGTTTTGGATAGTTGGATTTTAACCTAATTATTAAACACATTTAATTCTCTATCTCTGTTGGTACCAAGTATAGGAAAGATGAACAACATCTAAAGACTTGCCAGTCTTGTTTTTGTCTTCCTGTTACTTGATTTTATTTATATAAAAATCAGGCACTCAAAAAATTGAACTATCCTATTGTATCTTTGCTTCCTGCTACTCTGTGATTTCCTTACCTTTAAACATGTTTGTGACTACAATAATATGTCTTAAATAGTTTAGAAATCATAATTTAACTGTCAATAGTTCAATGTCTCAATATTGAGTAGGTCTAAACATATTCTTTATATAAGATGTTTCCAATAAGTATGTTAACTCTTTGCCTTTTTTTGTGTAAAGTTCTTCTGTTTGGGACCTTATGCCTTAGGATAGATTGTTTTTTCTCTTTTCATATTACATTTTTTTTTCATAGTAATGAATCCTGAATGGTAATAAATCTGTTTTTTGTTAGTTCATTTTATATTAAATAATAAATTTTTACAGAGTATACACCATACTAGGCATTTTAACAAATACAAAGAATGTAGATATAAAGTATCCCTTCTTTCAAGAAACTCACTGTCAAGCAGCAGTTGCAAATACATAAATAACTTTAGTATGATATGATGAGTGATATGACATGGACAAGGTACAAAATAGTAGAAAAAGATGTGATCAGTCTGGTGGGATATAAGTTATTAAAATTGTACATGACTTTCTGAGCTTAAGGATCTTTGTCAGTGGAAGACTCTGAACTGTATTTGATAAATAGTATACAACTTAGAATGATTTCTGACTTAGAATTACTAATGAGCCTGAATCATAATAGTATTATTACTCTATCCTTTTAACAAAATACTCACCTAACATTTTTACAAATCACTGTTGAATCCAAACCTCCTTGAGCAGGACCCCTGAACGTGCTCTTATATTTAACAGTTAATTTTAATTATATTTCCCATATCTAACTTATCATACTAATATTAAAGGTTATGTTCTAAAATTTGTCTATTACATCCTCAACTCTAGAATAATGACATAAATTTCAGAATATAGTGGGCCATATATTTTTTTCTGTTTTTGTTTGTTCATATGCAGTCCCTTCCTTTATTCTTAGAATAGTCCCTTCTACTACATCCTACTCCTATCTTTACTCTATGTGGTTTAGAAAAATCTTTCATATTTTACTATAGTCACATCAGCTGAAGATTCTTGGCATCAAGAATCAGATCGTCTGGCATAATATAAAACAAAAAGAGCACATTTTTGCAATTTTTAAAATCTAATTCTTTAAAAATCTTAAGTTGCAGAAATATTAAAACACATATCTTAAAATTTTGGCAACATGATATTAAAGCCAATATTCAGTGAGAAAAAAATGAAACAGTCATTCAGAGAATTAAAGGAAAAAGTATAGAAATATCTAGAAACATTTAAGCCAATGATTATAAATATTACTGAGTACAATTGCATTCCTAAACTTTCAACATTTTGATTTGACAGATTTTTAAGAATTTTTCTAAGTCAACTTAACTAACAAAAATAATTCACCTGCAATCTAAAAAGTGTTGAATAATGTGTAGCTATAAAACACTAAAGTCATAGATTTCAAAGGGGCCATGTTTTGGAGAACAGTACTGGAATCTAGTACATACCCATCCACAGAACAAATCATTTTTTTTTTTCTCATCTTCTGAGGTAGTATTTTTTCCTAATAATATTTGACCATTTCAAACAAGTGATACTGAATTAAATATGATAGACTTATGACACTGAGGTTAATATAAGCACAAAATAGGGGTGTCTGGGTAGCTCAGTCAGATAAGTGTTTGCCTTCAGCTCAGGTCATGATCCCAGGGTCCTGGGATCAAGTCCTGCATCAGGCTCCCTGTTCAGTGGGGAGTCTGCTTCTTCCTGTCCCTCTGCTGCTCTTTCCTGCTTGTCTTCTTTCTGTCAAATAAATAAATAAAATCTTAAAAAAAGAAAAATATAAGCACATGTTATTTAATTCAATTCTTTAAATGATGAGAGCCAATGACACGCACATTGGCTGCAAGTTGAGATCAATGTACTAAAAGCAATTTCAGAAATACAATCAAGAAACATACATTTTTTATCATTATATATATATATATATACTTTTTTAAAAGATTTTATTTATTTAATTAATTGACAGAGAGAGAGATGACAAATAGGCAGAGAAGCAGGCAGAGAGAGAGGAAGAAGCAGGCTCCCTGCTGAGCAGAGAGCCCTACCTGGGGCTCAATCCCAGGACCCCGAGATCATGACCTGAGCCGAAGGCAGAGGCTTAACTCACTGAGCCATCCAGGTGCCCCTATATATCTATTTCTAACAAAATGTCAGTTTACATTAGGGCAAACAAGAGAGCAGGAAAAAGTTACAAAACAGTATTCCCTATTTGTTGATAAATTTAAGTACTCCCTATCCCCCATGACTAGCACTAAATAGAATAGGATGGAAATTATGACAGTAAATGTGTTGTGTTTAGGTTAATACTTTCATTTGTGTGATTTAAGTTCTTGGAGAAGTAGATGCTAAGACAGGATTAGACATGCAGGAAAATTTTGGGGAGAGAAATACCTGTGAGGGATAGTGGATGTGCGCAGGATAGCTAGAAAAGATTTCAGACTGCAAAGCAGGCTTGACCACTGTAGGAGAAAAGGCAGGATAGTTAACTAGAAAGTCTCTGACTGCAGTGTGTTACAAGAAAGTTTCAGTCAGGCCAATGGAGTCCATGACCCAAAGCCAGGCCCATCAGAAGATTCCCGTGTCTTGTAGAAATGGACCTACATTTGCATCCTTGCTACATTCAGTCACTCTGGGAACAGCCCTGGGAATACCTGGCCTAGTGCAAATGCATTGCTAGATTCAGAGAGAAGCAGCTGGGACCAATAGTCAATTATATTGCATGAGCAGTATATCTGAATAGTGTGTTTTATGCCTGCTATTAACTCTAGATTTCTTATTGTCCCTCAGCAGGGTACTGGTGCAATTTAACAGAAACAAGCTAACTCCACTGTCTGTGTTGATATCGTTGCCCATTTATCTTCTGAATGCTTGGATCATTCCACTTCAGTGGTCCTCTTTTCTAACAGGACTTTTTGGCATTACTTGGATTAGCTGGGGTTTTCTGAGAAGCAGACACTGAAGCTGAACTAGACTGACAAAAGATTTATTGAAGAAAATTTCTTTGACGAAAAAAAAAAAGAGAGGTAGCCAGAGATAGTGAGGAGAACCTTCAGAGCACAGTGCATGTGTTACCTCTGTGGCAGCGTGGGAGAGAAGAAGGGCTGGGTAGAAAGGCATTCAGACTGTAGCACACATCTAGAAAAGATTTATCCAGGCTAATGAGTCCTGGAGCCAAAGTCTCCCATCAGAGTAATCTTACATCATTTTGTATGTATGGGTCTGCATTAGTCTTTCTGGATACTCTCAGTTATTAGCTTCAGGCAGCTTTTTTGGGTGTGGCTTACGTGCTAACATGATGGTAGATTCAAAGTACAATAACAGGGACCTTTTGTTAATGTCCTTTCCCACAGCAGGAGATCTGAGTGGTGATAATCATTGCCATCATATCATTTCTGTGGCATAACTGAATGCATGCTCCCCAAATATAAGAATAAATGAGCAGATGGTAATTATTTGAAGTATTTCAAATTCTTATTTGAACATTGAATTTTCTCCTTGCCCTGTCTTCCTTATGTTGAAGTGATAGATAACATTAGGGCAGGAAACAATTTGATTTCTGGAGAAGGGAAAATCTTGTAGCTCTCCAGGCGAGTTTAAATTTGAATTCATAGTGAATCTACCTAGCAGGTTCTGCCTAAAGACACAATCAACACAAAAGAAACCTGAGCTGCCTCACCGTGTGGTACTGGTACGGTGTTACCAGGTGCCTAACACTACTGACCACTCTATAGTTCCTAAGACATAGTGCATTTGGAGTTAGATGTGCCCAAATGCACATCAAATTTTTGTCATGTATGTCTACAGAACCTGGGGTGAAATTTATTTCACCAAATCCCAATGTAATATAAAATACTTAACATAGGGATTTTTGCGGGGGAAAGAGGGATTTTAAGGGATCACATGAAGAACCTATGGTGTTCAGTTTGTATTACTTTATTGACTGGTAGACTAGCAATGTTTTGCTGCAAACTTAGGCATTATATTGAAGCTGAGTACACTTTCAGAGGTTCTTGTATTATATGAAAAGGTGTTTTAACACAACATTATGTCTTGCATTTGACTTTATAATAGTTATGTTCCAGTAAGAGTATATTATAATGTTTTCATGCATTATAAACATTACATTAATAGTATAATTTATTAATTTATCATTGTATTGCAAACTTACCTATACACCATAATCATTGAGGACTATTTCCAGATTCTTGTATGCAGGCAGTCCGTGGCTTACAGTGGTTCAATTCAAGATTTTTTTACTTTATGATGGTGTGAAAGCAATATGCATTCAGTAGAAACTGTACTTCAAATTTTGAATTTTGATCTTTTCTCAAGCTGGAAATGTGGAATATGGTATTTTCTGTTGATTCTAGACAGTAGCAGCAAGCTACAGCTCCAGTCAGTCACGTGACTAGGAGGATAAACCGCCTATACCCCTATAACCATTCTATACCCATACAAACATTCTGTTTTTTATGTTCAGACAGTAGTCAATAAATTACATGATATATTCAATACTTTATTGTAAAATAGATTTTGTTAGGTGATGTTGTCCTACTGTAGGCTAATGCAAGTGTCCAGAGCAAGTTTAAGATAGTCCAGGCTAAGTTATGATGTTTAGCATGTTAGGTATATTAAATGTATTTTTGACTTAAAATATTTTTAATTCGTGATGGATTTATTGGCTATAACTCCATCATACATTAAAGATCTGTACTTGCTCAGATGAGCTTAATCTGAACCTCATAAGACTGAGTTTTTAAGTGATACTTAGTTATCTATTTAGAACATAGTTTTATACTATAATTTGATAATCATCCTCCTATCATATTTAGATAAATGAGCAAAAGTATACTTTTCTGATAATATTCACAATAATAAGTAAAGTCACAACTTTAAATGTCATCAAGCCTTTCATTTTCTGATCATTAGGCCCTTAAAAACAAGGAGTTACCCCTGGGTGAAAATGAGAAAGTTACGTATATTAGTTAACTAATGCTATGGAACAAATTATCCCAAGACTTAGAGGCTTAATATAGTGTACATTCGTTATCTCACATTTTCTGAGGGTCAAAAATTTGAATGTCATTGACTCAGGGTTACTAACAAGGCTTTAGTCAAGATTTTGGTCCTGTCTACCTTCATATCAAAGCTCAATTTGGGAAGGATGTGCTCCCAAGCTCATTCACTGTAGGTTGGTCTCAGATCTCCACCAGTTGTTGGCTAGAGACATCAGAACCTTGCCAGATGGACCTCTCGATAATTCAGCACACATGTCAATTGACTTTCTGTAGAGTAAGCAAGTAAGGGAATTACAGAGGGGCCTGAGTCAGAAGCTAGAGTATATCTGTAATCTAATCTCAGAAGTCTTAATTAACTTACAACTTCATTTCATTAGAAATGAGTTCATCTGCCCAGTTTACATTCAAGAAGGGAAGATTACCCAAGGATGTGAATACCAAGAAGCAGTTATCATTGGGGACCATTTTTGAGGCTACCTACCATGGCACTAACCACTGAATTCAAGATCACTGACTTTCTCTCCACTTCTGTTTATGTTAATGTTATAATTCATTTACTCATTTATTCATTGATTTTACTGATATATTGAAGTCTCTCTTTAAGACATAAGCCCATTATGAGTTTGTGCACGTCTTAGTCTGTTTAGGCTCCTATAAGATACTACACGCTGGGTAGCTTATAAACAACAAAAACGTCTTTTGTCATAGTTCTGCAGACTGGGAAATCCAAGATCAAAGTGTCGTCAGCAAGGTCATGTTCTGGTGAGGACTCTTCCTTGTTCATAACTGGTGCCTTCTTACTCTTTCTGCACATGGCGGAGAAGGCTAGGGTTCTGTCTGGAGCCTCTTTTTTAAGAGTGCTAATCTAATTCAAGAAGACTCCACCCTCATATTCTAAATATTTCTTAAAGACTCCATCTCCTAGTACAATCAAATGGGGCATTAGGATTTCACTATATGAATTTTAGAAGGACATAAGCATTCAAGCCATAGCAATGCTCTTTAGAGAATAAGCCTATATATTTCCTATTCCTTCTGTTATTCTAGAATAATAATGGGTTTATGTATCTTGAAAAATATTACATGACTATTCAGTTGATTTCTCCACAAAGTTGTCAGCCTGGTTTTATTTATCACATTGCCTGAATACGTGCCTAAGTTCTGACATTTTAGATCCGTTTTCAAGAAGCCCATGCAATTGGATGAACTACTGATGCACTTTCTAGTGCTCTCCTCTATAATCCACCTGGCAAAATTTTTACTTTTAATATTTGCTCTAATTACCCTAAAATTCAGATGCAATTTGTCATTTTCATAGGCTGACACTTAAATAGACATTCTGAAAATAGACATTCTGAATAATATGGATTTCTTTAGTTTGTTTTCATTTGGCCAGATACTTTGCAACTAACTTATTTATGACTATTCTCAAAAGTAGAAATTCAAGATATATTTATTTGCCTTTATTCTACTGAATAGTCCTCTCAAATTCACAAAAACATGCAGTCTGAACCATCATCCTTTGTCCTTTTCTCACTATTCACCTTTTGGAACCCAGGTCCTATCTCAGTGCAAACTAATATGGAAAACTTCCCCAAAGCCACTATTTTACTTAACAAAATATTAAAGACTTTCTCTATATTATCCCATATACCGGCCAATATGGACCCTTTTCAGTTGCCACATATAACTTTGAAGTAATAATTCATTCCTCACCTGAGTTTATGTAAATTAAGTATATCAAATCAGATACTATCAGTTGCTGTAACAAAAAAACAATTATTGTTATGTACAGTGGTTGAAACAGACATGAGAAATATTTATGTCATTTATACAAAGTCCACCATGTCCATTCACATTTGATGGGCAGCTTATCTCCAGTGGTAATTCAGGAACACAGGACTCTTCAAATATGCAGTTTTACCATTTTCCATATTTGAATTTTAAGGTCAAATAATCATGTACAACAAACTAGGAGAGGAGAAAGAACATGGAAGATTGTGCCTGACGGGTGTTCATGAGCCAAGATTAAAAATGGCTCACATAACTTCTACTTACATGTTACTGACTAGATTTCTTGAAGGTAGAAATATCAAAGAATGTGCATATATTTTGAAATCCCTATTATTACCTGCTGTAAGTTATATCAGATTTGCTTAAGGAAAAAAAATTGTGTCTAGGGCAAGATCATAACTCAATAAGAGAAAATTTAAAATGCATAGGCAATTAAGCAAATCCATATGACATGCTGAACTTATTATTTAAAATTATGGATATATTGGGGAGGAGTCAAGATGGCGGAGAAGTAGCAGGCTGAGACTGCTTCAGCTAGCCGGAGATCAGCTAGATAGCTTATCTAAAGATTGCAAACACCTGAAAATCCATCGGCAGATCGAAGAGAAGAACAGCAATTCTGGAAACAGATAAACAACCACTTCCTGAAAGGTAGGACGGGTGGAGAAGTGAATCCAAAGCGACGGGAAGATAGACCCCGGGGGGAGGGGCCGGCTCCCGGCAAGCTGCGGAGCAACCGCGCACAAAATCAGGACTTTTAAAAGTCTGTTCCGCTGAGGGACATCGCTCCAGAGGCTAAACCGGAGCGAAGCCCACACGGGGTCAGCATGGCCTCAGGTCCCGCAGGGTCACAGAAGGATCGGGGGTGTCTGAGTGTCGCAGAGCTTGCGGGTATT
>NC_081559.1:170446665-170460796 GCF_022355385.1 Mustela nigripes
TGAGGGTTGCTGGGGGGAGGGCATTTGGGAGAAGGGGGTGGGATTATGGACATTGGGGAGGGTATGTGCTTTGGTGAGTGCTGTGAAGTGTGTAAACCTGGTGATTCACAGACCTGTACCCCTGGGGATAAAAATATATGTTTATAAAAAATAAAAAAATAATTAAAAATTTTAAAAAAATTATGGATATATAAATGAATAAGTATTAATGTTTTCCATATGGGACAGAGGATTTTTTTTTAATATAGCCATATGTTGCTAAACATTGAACAATAAAATCAATCTCCATAGGTAGATTAGGTGAATGATATTTGATCACTATTGGTGATTATCAATGTAATAATTATTTCAGGCAAAAGTCATTGATGAATGTTAAGTCCAGTTGGTGAGAGCTAAAATGACAGTATGTGTATCTCATATTTACTCCATACAAAATACTCACTAACTTTAAAGAGAAAAACTTTATATTATAAAACCTGGCAGACTCCATTTAACCTGAGTAATCAAATTAATGTCAGTAGTAATTAGAAAGATAGACATATGTGCTTCCTGATATAACATATTGAGAAGGAAAAATGACCATTATGCAAATTCCTGACCAAAGTGCATTATCTGTTTCTGTTTATAAGGAAGTTGTCTCACATGTACCATGGAATTTTAATTTATAGTGGTAGCTGAATGACAAATCAGAGAAGCCAATGCCATTGAGTCTGGCTCCATGCTTAAGGGTGCATCTGCTTGAGATTCATTCTCTCTCTCCCTTTTCCTCTGACCCTTCCCTCTCTTACACATTCTTTCTAAATAAATAAGTAAATAAGTATCTTTTAAAAAAATACGAGCTAACTGTGAAAGATGTGACACATTTCATCACTTAATGTTCTATTAGTAGTACTACTACTAGTAGTAAGTAGTAGAAGTAGTAGCTGTGGTAGTGATGGTAGTGGTAAAACTAGAATATTTAAAGAATGTTTTGTGATATATCTGGACTTGTTGAAATTGATAGTTCTGGAACTTTACAACATGATATCTAAGAACAAAATATGCTTAAAACTTTAAAGCAACTGCAGTGTAATTATCTGCATAAAATATCATGGCCTGTGAGTTATAGGACATCTCCAAAACCAGTTGGTATTTAACATGTACAGGTCAATGATGAACCAATATTTTCATAGTAAAGAATCCTATATCTGGCATGAATTTGTGGCATAACTTGGAAAACCTCCCAGTTTATATTAGAATTGATCTATGTTAACAAATACAGTCAGTTATGTTATCTGAATGTTAAATTATCTATGTTAAATAGGTTAACATGTTTACTTATTTTCCCTTCGCATAAATTTGATACCTTTTTTCCAATTATGTAGGCATCTGAGATAAACAATCATTTTTTATAAGTCTAATTGAAATTAAAGTCAGTAATGTTTTTTAAAAAAATTTTTAAAGATTTTATTCATTTATTTGAGAGAGAATGAGAGAGAGAACATGAGAGGAAAGATATCAAAGGGAGAAGCAGACTCCTTGGCGAGCAGAGAGCCTGATGTGGGACTCTATCCCGGGACTCCAGGATCATGACCTGAGCTGAAGGCAGTTGCTCAACCAATTGAGCCACACAGGCACCCCACAAAGTCAGTAATTATTGAATGACATTTAGAGATACATGACAAATGATGTTAGAGATGCATGATAAAAATTCTACATAAAGTTATATATGACATTCAGTGAAAATTTGTTTTATAAGCTTACATACATTAGGGTGAAATCCAAGGATACAGTATGTAATTTGTGCAATTAAAAAAAAATCTCAACAGGAATTTTTCCCCTTTGTCCATTAACTTGTCATAGAATCAGAAGATAAGCATTCAGTTCCCACTCTTTGTTTCATTGTCATTTGCTATCTGTCCACCTTCCTGGTTTTTCCTGCAGTCTCAGGATTGTCAGAGACTGATAAATTGATGCTTTCACTTAGAGCATCTCCCTTGCCCTCTAAATCCCCAATCCATCTACTACTATCTGTGATTCCTGACTACAAGGCTTTGTGGGATATTCTGTCAGCACTATGCAGCTAAACTGAGTGAGGAGACAAGTTTATTACTGCAAAATTTGTGAACATGTAAAAAATCCATATTTTTGAGCATTTTTTCTACTTGTTTTGGGGGGGTGGTACTATTCAATTTCTTTAGCCATATTTGATTATATGGCTTTTTAATTTTAATTAATATTTTCACTGTATGATTTACTGATAGATTTTCTTTTCTCAGTAATAAAGGTCAGGAGTATATTTTAATGATATTATATGAGTAATGACATTTTACAAGGGGTGAATGGGTAAACATGAACATATAAAAGAATTTTAATTAGCTGATTTGTTTATTTTTTATTTTTATTTTAAAGATTTTATTTATTTATTTGACAGAGAGAGATCACAGGTAGGTAGAGAGGCTGGCAGAGAGAGGGAAGCAGGCTCCCCGCCGAGCAGAGAGCCTGATGTGGGACTCGATCCCAGGACCCTGAGATCATGACCTGAGCCAAAGGCAGCAGCTTAACCCACTGAGCCACCCAGGCACCCCAGCTGATTTGTTTATTTAATTGAAGTACACATGCAATGATTATTGTCCTATTAAAAATGATAAGAAGATATTTCATGAATATGACTGTTTAGAAAACTAAATAAAAATTCCAATGTATAAATATTAATTTCTCACTTTTCATGATAGTGTAATAAAAGTTTGATGGATGTTGACATCTATGAACTAAATTATTTAACATAGTTGAACAAAACTGAAGTTTAATAAGAAAATCGTTCTAATATATTGTTTTTAAATGTTTATTTTGCTTAATACACAATATTGTCTTATACTATAATATAAAACATCATAACTGTAACACATGGATTGTGGCCAAGAAAGGACTAGACAATGAGTAGCCATAACTAATTCTGAGTTAAAATATCCTGACTAAAATCCCAGCTGTCTATAAAAGATAAAGCCTTCAGTGCTTTCTTGATGAAAATTATAAAAAAAAGGTACTGACTATAGAATTGTGTTTTCTTTAGGCATGTGATGTCTGTGATTATATTGTTTGTATCCTAAAACTATTGTTCTCCTGGATTCATTTCCTATTACAGGATTTTGGATATTTGGATATTTATGCTCACTATATGTGATTAATCTCTGTTTGTTGACTGTTCCTTTATTATTGTCTGTTATGTAAACACACAGTCTTTTGTAGCCAGTCTCCAAAGAAATTTTAAAATGTTAGTTTATAGTGACTAACTAATCAATGAATGAGTATTGTTTAGTTAGTTTAAGAAGGAATTATGTTTCAGTCAACAGTCTTCCAAAAATGTGGCTGTATTCTTTATTTTCTGTAAAAAGATGTTTGGTAAACTTACCTGTGATTATCTTTATGATTGTTGTTTCCCTTTTTTTTAGTCAAAAAGAGCTTCCATGAATTTGTTAAATATCTGAGTCGTCCAGCCTGTTTATTTGAATGGTGATTCCAATATGTGAACCTTTTTTTTTTTTTAAACTACACTGAAAATAGTTGAATGGATATACCATAGCATTTAGTCAACAGGCAGTCCTAGCTCAGTAAAAGCTCCAGAATTATTTTCAATGAAATGCAGTTGCTATTCAGTATTTGATCTATATTACTTAACTAGAAAATATGCACTTTGAGGACAGTAATACAAGAAAAAGTAATTCACATGAGCTGAAAAATTTAGGACAGTTTTAATGTAATTGAAGGTTTCTGAAATGTCTAAGATATATATGTTTAAGTTATTCATCACCCTCATGTTATCTGTATATAGTTTTTGTTAAATATTCAGGTTCATACACAAGTATAAAATAAAGGATTGTTTTTTAAAGAGTAATTTTAACATATTTCAGAACTGTTCAAAGTTTTTTGGAAGAAAACAGAATCAGAGTACTCTACTTTTGGAAACTGACTCATATTTTTAAAACACCACTAATTGGATTCAAATTTAATTTATGTTATGAAAATCTTGAATAGAATCTTTTCTTTAAAATTTAAAATAAATACTTTTTAAAAACAGCAATCCTGATGAAATTTGCTTACTAGTGATTTTTTTTCCTAACAAATATATTTGTGATTAGCTTGTCAAGTAAGTGATTTTTTTTTCCCCTAACTGGTATAAGAAACATAATTCAAAGCAAATTACTACCGTGGGCCTACTATCTAGAGAGTCTTCTGAATCATTGTTGGTCCTCAAAGCATCATTTTTGTTTTTTCATGTCTCCACTGAGTATTTTGCCATTATCAATTATAGCCTACACACCAGGATTCTTCTAACATTTCAAACCTCTGTGGTACACAGTGAGATCACTGCCATTTGTTGCCCCCAAAACACTCAGTAATTTCTGTTATTTTATTATGCTATAAACTTCAACTGGTATAGTTGCCCTTGTGAAAATATATCTTGTGATTCCTTCACCCTAGGTCTAAAAAAGCAATAAATTTCCAATCTGCTTTCTATGTATAAATGAGCTTTGAAGGCACAACTGAGAATTGAATTAGTTTTCTTTCTTTACTTCAAGCCACTAATATGTGTTTTAAAGGGACTTTCAAACTTGGTCAAGTCGCATGTTATATCTCACAGTTTATAAGTAGAGATACAAATATGCATCTAAAACCACCTACACAATAAAGTACTGAATTCTTATGAGCCTGTGTGCATCTACACACACAGGTTCCTTACCCAAAACCATTAATGTTTAAACTTTTTTGCCTCTTCCCACATTGCTACTTTGAGGGTTAAAAAAAAGGGGTTGGGGTGGGTGGAGGACTTTTTTTTTTTTAAAGGACATATATATTAGGGAAAGTTGGATCAGTTATAGAAATCGAAGTCACATTTGCAATCCTTGTATTACAAAGATACTTTAAGACATTCCTCTTAGAAATATGTAAGTGATATTTCCAGTCAACCTATATTTTAATGTTAAATTTATCATGTAATTATTTTCCTTTAACAAATAGTTCTGTATCAAAAACAGTTAACTTTGCTGAGAGATCAATTTAAATAGCATAATTGTGTATAGTCTAACAAGAACAGCAAACCCTCGAATTAGCTACTATTATTTTCCCAATTTGAGCTTCAGAGACATCAAATGACCAGCCCACCCTTGCACGGAGTCGATAAGTGACCCACATGTTCTGTAGCACAGGCATTACCCAGAGCATGCTGGTAATCTCTGAGCTCTTCAGCTTTTGTAGGAGTTGGAACAAATTGGGTTCTATAATATCTCACTTAGTTTAGCTTTCATCTTCAGAAGTTTGGCTATGGGCCTCATATCCCTCAGGTATCACTCCTGAAATTTCATATGGGGGAGTTAGCATTCACTTGAACAATGGAATAAATGCATGCTTGTGAGGTTGCTTAGACAATCATGAAACCCTGGAACCATAAAAAGAAAGTCCAAAGGATCACTCAGTTGACCTTGCTTGTCCTTTGTAGCATTGATTAAGCAGACTCTATCTGCAACATGTTCAGTCATCCTTTTAGAGGTAGAAGAGATTACAGGAAATACTGGATCTTGAGGCTTTTATCAGGAGAAGAATTTCTCTTCAGTTATTATTCCATTGGTCAAAACAAATCATGCAGCTGATCATGGAAGAATAATCAACTCAAGAGATGAGACATGTATACTAGAATACATTTATAAAATCTGATACTACCTCTCACCTTCTGTCTTCCTTCTTTAACTTTTTTTTTAAAAGATTTTATTTATTTATTTATTTGACAGAGAGAGATCACAAGTAGGCAGAGAGGCAGGCAGAGAGAGAGAAAGGGAAGCAGGCCCCCTGCTGAGCAGAGAACCCATTGTGGGAATCGATCCCAGGACCCTGAGATCATGACCTGAGCCGAAGGCAGCGGCTTAACCCACTGAGCCACCCAAGTGCCCCATTCCTTCTTTAACTTCTTAAACCCAATGCCTTCCTCATCCAGCCAAAGTTTCCACTGAGTTTGTTAATACACACTATCCATATTTTCTCTGTTATAGCACAGACTTTCTTGCAGTTGGGTTAGATTGAAGTGATACGTATCCAACTGAGGCAACTAAAAGCCATTTCATCTCTTCTTCCCTCTCCACTAGTTGAGTTCCACATGTTGAGATGATAGCATCATATGCAGTGTAGATACAGTGTGGCAATCTATCACTGTATTTAAGAGCTACTCCTCAGACCTATAGTAGATTTTCTGTAAATAGTAAATAAACATTTCTTGTTCTACAACAACGTAATTTCAGAATTTATTAGTTAGTCTGGCTTAACCTGACTCAGTTGCCCTTCTCCATGAACTTTTATCATTTACATTTATCTCAAAAGCCAACAAGAGGTATGTATTTTACTTTGGTACTAATTGCTCTGTTAGGAGGACATGGATTTCTATTTCTCATTTTGATTTATTCTTTTTTTTCCCAGCCAAACTTGCGAAGTTACAGAAAGGGTAAAAGATGACTTCATAGCCTAAGTAAACAATATAAACCATAGTAAAATGCCTGAAATTTTCTGTCGCCCTTAATAGTTTAATAATAAAACTCCCCTTAATTATCAAGTCAAGTCCTATGTCCTTAGAAAAATTAAAACATCAAAAGTATATCCTCTACTTTTTCATCATAAAAAATTAAAAATAAAATATGTAACTAAGTATGCATATAGTTTGTTCTAATTTGTTTAAAGTAAGTAGCATCTTGTATTTTGCATTTTGCAAATGCAATTTGCAAAAATGTGTTTTGCAAAATGCAGTGCATTTTGCATTTCTATTCTTTTGCATATTTTGCCCACATTTTCTACAAATGCACATATATATACACACAAAAAAATACTAGTTTGCACATCTTTTCTTTCAGAATATATATCTCAGTCTCTCTATTGTCTCACTACCAAAGACAAATGTGGCAGATGCTCTTAGTGGTTAGTGGTTTGCAATCAATTAATGTTAGTGAACTGTTAGTGGTTTACTTAGCAAATAAATTCCTTGGTTCCTTCTTCCTAACAGAATCCCTATGTAGGCTTGAGGTAGGCTAACCATACTCCCAGATCCAGTTATGAATTCTTACCAATCCAAGTGAGTCCTGGTGCTCACCAGACCTGTACTGGTGAATGGTTTGCCAATGTGATTGCAATCTAAGTCTGCTAATGAGACATGAGGCAATATTACCTGTTAAAGAGAGTTAAAAAGAGTAAAATTTCTTCACTCCATTGAATAACATGGACATTTTCCCCATTTGTGCATATTGTATTTGATATCTGTCACATCTGCAATCATCTTGATGCCAAATGAATGATAAAGCCAACATTTGGAAAGGGAGAAATTAGGACACTCAGAGAAAAACAGAAAAAAAGCAAGGATGATTTTAGCCAAAGATTTCTCATGTGAATTTATAAATGCTTTAATTTTTTGATTGCCTTTAGTCAGGACTATATAATGTTTGTACTGTGTGTGTCCTTAATAACACACTAGAAGTGGACATCTTAAAAATCAATAATATAAAGCAAGAGTAAATGTATTATTTTGTGAAAGAAATGAACATTGAACTTGTATTGGGAAAGCGTGCTTTGAGAGTTGCATCATTGGACAGTGTTGAGTTAGGTGCTTCAACTCAGCTAATTTTCAGTTTCTTCATTTTAAGTGAGGACAGTTATGTAGACTAAATTATAAGATTTCTTTACCTATTTAACTTTGTATAATATGAGAGAATCAACATGCTATCATGTTTGGCACGTATTTGGAACAAAATAAATTATTTAAGGTGAAAAATTCTCTTTATTATTTTATTATAATGATAATGAAATAAATGAAACATTTATATTAAGGTCTTATTGAATGATACTAAAATAAGTCTAAATTATGTTAATGTTTTCTTTTGGAAGAAAATGCACCACTTGTTTTAAGGTAACATTAAACATCACTAAAAAATTGGAAAAACAAATGATTTGTTAATTTTTTAAATTGTGTCACTTTACTTGTTAGGAAATAATGAGTAAACGAAAAAAGGTAAAAATTTATTAGCTTGAACAAATATATAACAAGAAATATTCTCATAATTTTGAATTTCAGAAAAGAAAATACTGTTAACAGAGGTCTAATACTACTATATTATTGCAACAGTATTTCCATTATTTTTGTAAGATGCAATTGTATATGTTAAACTCATAGCAAAGATCTATATTTAAATATAGACTATCAGATATTCTAAAATAAAAGCAATTTTCAGAAGGAATTTTCAGTATATTAGCTACCCTTTTCTTCATGAACTTTTAATGAGAATTCCTTGAGAGCAAGACAGACATGTTTTCTGTTTGTGAAGATTGTCTGAGTAGGTTAATATGCACTTACCGTCACTGTGGGGGAAAATAAGATCATAGCAACTTATACCTCCTAGAATTAAGAAAAAACATCCTGGGATTCTGAAACCACTTTAATCTAGATAGCCAGTTGAGCTCTAACATCATATTAATACCTCAGTTTATTTCTTTATAAATTAGCTAAATATTTGCTTCATAGAACGGCCAAGCTTCAAAACTTTCATAAGAATTGAGTTACTGGAATAATTTAACAGTTCATCAAAAATCTACTTTGCATTCTTTTCTACCTTGTTTTTGTTGTGCATTTGTCTTCCTCACACCTTCAGTGGCATGGTAGAGAACAAATTCCATTTTCTGAAGATGGAGCTTGCCATACTCATTCTCCATAAAAATATGCTTGACTTCATATCATCATGCTCGCCTTTTGCCCATACTAGAGGCATCTTGCAAAGTTCACATTGATGATTCTCTCACAGTTGGTGCACGTAAGGAATCACATGAGCAGCTTGTTAAATATTCTGATACCAAGGGAGTACACTAAAGTGTTCTGATTTAATAGCTATGGATTTGTATTTTAATAAATACTCTAATAACACCAGAAAAGGAAACACTACAGCTTGTCATTACATACAAGTCCTGAAACCTTTTCACTATAACCAAGCCATAGTTTATTGAAATAAGGGAAACATTAGGAATGTAACTTGATAATATAAGAGAAGTCAAAGAGTATCTTCCTCCATGCAGGTTATGAGGATAATCATTCAACAGTAGAGGTAGCAGGTCAAACTTGGAAATCATGGGCATCTTAGATTAGAGTTCTGTGTTGTGCAGGGAAACTGTGTCATCACTTGATTTAGGGTCCTGCACAACTAACTAATTCTCCCACACGTATTTTATGAGAGTAGTTCTACTGGTTGGCCCTGAAGATCCTGTTCTATTATGATCATGAAATATCATTTTTTTTACCTTTCCCATGCTATTTAGGACTACCCCTTCATCCAAGAATGGTGTTTTCTTCTCTGTACTGGAATTTTACTTATCCTTTTATATTCAGATAAAACATCGTATCTTCTGTGACTTGCAAAGTCTTCCCAAGTAGTTTTAGTTGCTACCATATTTATATTTCTCTAACATCTCCAGAACTCTTACAAATTCTGTATTTTTTTTTATTGTATTATACACTTTGGTTCTTGACTTTGGTCTATGGGTTTTTTATTATGTAAGTACCAGCTAAAGATTAAGTACAATAAGAGTATTAAATGCATCTTAACATATGCGTCTCTCAGTCTGTCATACTTACATATGACAGAATGTCATCAACACTATAGAAAGTTAATTGTCTGTGGAAATGACCTTTCATGAGTATAGTTGACCCTTGAACAACTTGGAGATAGGGGCACCAACCCCTCATGCAGTTAAAAATTTGCCTATAATTTTTGACTCCCCCAAAACTTAACTACTAGTATCTTAGTATTGATCAGAAGCCTTACCAGTGACATAAACAGTTAAAGCAGTTTTATTTGTTATATATATTATATACTGTATTCTTACAATAAAATAAGCTAGAGAAAAAAATGTAATTAAGGAAATCATATGGAAGAGGAGATAGATTTACAATACTCTGCAGTATTTATGGGACAAAAATCCACATATAAGTAGATCTGCAGTTTGAACTACTGTTGTTCGGAACCAACCTGTATTAATAAGAGCTTAACATCTAAAAAAAACTTAATAATAACGGTTTACTAATGAATTTCTTTAGACTTGAAATGCTCCAGTTATAATTTATAAATAACAAATGTTTAGTATTTTAATTACTATATTTAACTATATTTATATCATGATATACCCCTAGAACACACCCTTTTCCTCTAGAAAATTTTACTAATTGTTTATAAAATCATGTTAATATAAAGTCTTCAAAAGTTTACAATATATAAATCTTCTTTGTTAAATTATAATTAGTTAAATAGCTAAAAGTAATTGCAATTTAAACAAAATGTGTTATTCAAAGTAAAGTATATGGGCATGATCTGTATTCATTTTAATGATATGTTTTCTCCTCCAAGGAAATGAAGTACATTACATTAACTCAGCTTGAAATCAAATCATGGAATTAATGAGCTTAATCTTTCCTGAAATTTACTTTAAAATATAAAACAAATACACATTATAAACTTTCATCTATAATATTTATAAAGCTATAAGTAAAAGGTCTCATATATGTGATATTATTAAAGTTCCAGATTGAATTTAAAAAGCATTTAAATTTTATTTTATGGTCACTGTATACATTCTAACATCTTTTAGAAATATTTCTAGAGTTCAGGCCTGGTTAGTACTTGGATGGGAGAAATATTTCCAGAGTAAATAATACCACTTTATTGTTTGATTTTTTTTTTTTTTTAAGTAGGTTCTTCACCTAGTGTGGAGCCCAGTGTGGAGCTTGAACTAACAACTCTGAGATCAAAACCTGAGCTGAGACCAAGAATCAGACAATTAACCAACTGAGCCACCCAGGCGCCCTTTGTTTTCTAATTTGAATTAGAAATTCATTACATTAACCAAACATAATTTGGAATTCTAATCATTTATAATTTGCAAAAACAAAAGTAGGCATTCTGAAATCTACATGTAACTTACTAGAAAAAAGAACCCATTATTTAATTATTTAACTTTAAAAATTAATGATTATGTGATTCAACATATATTTATAGTCAATAATGCAAAGTTAAGATATAAATAATAGAGCCAGTACAAAATAATGAAAAGTTTAAGGTTATTAGAAAATTATTCTCTTTAAAAGAAAATGAGTAAGGGGCGCTTGGGTGGCGCAGTCTGTTAAAGCCTCTGCCTTCAGCTTGGGTCATGATCCCAGGGTCCTGGGAATGAGCCCTGCATCGGGCTTTCTGCTTAGCAGGGAGCCTGCTTCCGCCTCTCTCTCTTTGCCTACTTGTGATCTCTGTCAAATAAATAAATAAAATATTAAAAACAAACAGAAAAAAGAAAACAAGTAAATATTCATTTCAAAGTTTTGTATCATTTGATTATAGGTTTCCATTTAGGAAGTAGATTGCATAAAAGATTGAAAAATAGTTAGTGAATGAAAGTATTGATTCTGGTTTTCTAACAAATTAATATTTGCTCTATTTTAAGCTTGGGCTCTGCTTTGAAACTTAACATTTCAGATTTTTTTAAAGATTTACTTATTTATTTTAGAGACAGGGAGGGAGGAGCCAAAGGGAGAGAGAGAGAGAATCCTCAAGCAGGCTTGCCAGTGAGCACTGAGCCCAACATGGGCTTGATCCTACTGACCCTAAGATCATGATCTTAGATTTCAGCTTATATGAAAGCTTGAACAGATATGTTGGTTCATGTAGACATGGGGTACTTACAGTAGTGCTAATCAGAAAACAACTAGAATAAAATTTTCTCTGAGGATAAACACTTTTAAAACCATCTTTATGGCAAGTTTTGTCTATACACTCTGACTCTGTAGGTTACTCTATGTACCTCTGTGCTTTTATAGACCACATGTCGGTGGGCATTAGATTTCTAAAGGCTGCTGACCTATTGATTCCTCTTGATTTTTAGTGATGTTACTTCGCAAAGCATCACCATGTACAAGAGATATTGATTTCAGCTTCAACCCATCCCCAATTTGAACAGCAATGCTTTCTAGCAAAGAAAGCAAATGTAATATAGGTCAGAGCCACAGTCTAGGTTAAAACACTGATCTTTGCGGCAAACACAAATGTGAAATTCTAGGGACCATTACAGAAGAAATTAAAAGTCCAAAACAGATTTCAGAATTAATACTGAAAGAAGGCTACTGACATGCCAAACAAGGATTTTATATAAATCCACTGATAAAACAAATGTACTATTATAGACTGAGCATTGTCTGTAAAAAGTAATATGTATCAAGTTGAGTAGCAAACACCTGAAGTTAAACTACTGAAAGAGAAAATACAAAAAGAAGAGTATGGTAAAGAATCAAACCAGATGGTTTTTTTGCTAGAAATCTGGATTTTCAAAAATCCTCAGGGAAAGAACTTACAAAAGGACTATTAGAATGTAAGTAGTATTATACAACTGTTTTTCCAGCTCTTAGTTTTATCATCTTTTATTTATTTTTTTATTTTTTAAAAATATGGACTTTTGTCTGTTTTTTTAAAAGATTTGTCTACTTATTTGAGAGAGAGAGAATGTGTGTGTACACGTGAGCAAGGGGGAGGGGCAGAGGGAGAGGGAGAGAATCAAAAGCAGACTGCGCACTGAACGTGTGGGGCTCCATGAGCGGGAGCCCTGAGATCATGACCCCGAGATCACGACCTGAGTTAAAATCAAGAGTCAAATGCTTAGCCAAACACCCAGGCACCCAAAGTTTTATCATCTTTTAATGCCCCAGACTGAAGTACTTCTTACAAATCTATTTTATTTATATTATTACACATTTGAAAATATTAAGCTAAAAATGGATACCTGGCTAACTCAGTTGGTATAGCATATGACTCTTGATCTCAAGGTTGTGAGTTCAAGCCCCACACTGGTTATAGAGATTACTTAAAAATAAAACATATTTAAAAATATTAAGCTAAAAAATAAAATGATTTAATACAAGCAGATGAAGCAAAAGAGAAGATAAAACAAAGTTTAGCAAGAAACTCTGCTAATATAATACATAAATACAATTTGAAGGAAGCATCATAAATCAATAGGAAGGGGTGAAGAATATAAAAATTTGTATAAAAATAGTTCTTAAAGAAAATCCCATATCAAATAATGTTCAAATCTATTAAATATTTTGATGTAAAACAAATAAAAATCAGAAGGAAACTGAAGTGAGTATTTGGTTTTTGATATAGAATGGATTTTGAAGAATGAGCTCCTTGGTGCCATATATATATATTATATATATTTATTTTATTTTATTCTATTTTTTTAAAAGATTATTTATTTATTTGACAGGCAGAGATCACAAGTAGGCAGAGAGGCAGGCAGGGAGAGAGAGAGAGAGGTGGAAGCAGGCTCCCTGCTGAACAGAGAGCCTGATGTGGGGCTTAATCCCAGGACTCTGGGATCATGATCCGAGCCGAAGACATAGGCTTTAACCCACTGAGCCACCCAGGTGCCCCTTATTCTATTATTTTATTTTTTATTGCCTTATGTCCCAGAACCAAATGAATAAAACAGTTTATAGATGTTCAATTTACTAGATTTACTAGAGAAATAATACTAAGGGGATTTACTAGAGAAATAATACTAAGCAATTCATTAATAACTTATAGCTTAGTTAACTTAAACCTAATTTCCTACTTTGTTTTATTTTTTTCTTTTGGTTTTCATTCCCTCCAGATTTACATGACTCATGGAAGCAAATTAAATCCATCTTTTAAAAATTTAATTTATTTATTAGAGAGAGAGTGTGAGAGAGAAAGAGATGATAAGCAGTGGGGAGGGAGAGAGAAGTCTGCTTGAATATTCTCTTCCTCCCTCTCCTTCTGCCCCTCCCCCTGCTCCCACATACACTCTCTCTAAAATAAATAAAGCAACCTTAAAAAAAGAGAGAGAGAGAGAGAAATAAAAAAAAAAAGATTCATAGGGGGTGCCCGGGTGGCTCAGTTGGTTAAGCATCCAACTCTTGGTTTCAGCTCAGTTCATTACCTCAGAGTTGGGAGATCAAGTTCCATGTAGGGCTCTGCTCTCTTCACAGAGTGGGTTTGGGATTCATTCTCTTCCTCTGCCCTTCCCCCCGACTCCTTAAATAAATAAATAAATATATATATATATATATTAT
>NC_081559.1:170460896-170521523 GCF_022355385.1 Mustela nigripes
TTTTTTTTTTTTTTTTTTAAGAAAACATTCATGGTATAACAGTTCTTTTAAATTTGTCTAGACTTGTTTTATGACCTAACATGTAATCTATTCTGGATAATGTTCCATGTGCATTTGAAGCAGTATCCTACTGTTTCAGGATGGAATGTTGTGAGTATTTTGTGAAATCCATGTGGTCAAGTGTATTATTCAAAGCTACTGTTTCCTTGTTCAGTTGTTTTCTTTATGTTTGTTATTAACTGTTTTATGTATTTGGGTATTCCCAAAATGGGTACATTAATATATATGATTGTATATCCACTTGTTGGACTGTCCCCTTTGTTATTATACAGTCTCCTTCTTTGTCTTCTGTTACAGCCTCAGTTTTAAAGTCTATTTTTGCCCAATATAAATATTAATACCTCCACTACTTTTCACTTTAATTTGCATGATAACTTGTTCCCCAACCCCTCTTTCAATCTATAGGTGTCTTTCATTCTGAAATGAGTCTCTTGTAAGCAGTATAGAGATTTTTTTTCCCCCCATCCAATCTGTTACCCCATGTTTTTTGGAGTGTTTAGTCCATTTGGAAAGTAACTAATGATAGATGTGTATATTACCATTCTGTCACTTCTTTATTGGTTGTTTCTATAGATTTCTCTGATACTTTATTCTCTTGCTCTCTTTCATGATTTGTTGTCTTTCTTTAGTGATGTACTTGGATTCCTTTATCTATATTCTTTGATATCTATTACCAATTTTTGATATATGGTTACCTTTGGGTTTGTATATAACATATTTTGCATATAGCAGTCTATATTAAGTAGATGGATACTTAAGTTTAAATCCATGCTTGGGGCTCCTTGGTGGTTCAGTCAGTTCAGTGTCTTGATCCCAGTGTTCTGGGATCAAGCCATGAATCAGGCTCTGTTCTCAGCAGGGAGTCCGTTTCTCCCTCTCCTTTAGTCTCTTCCCCTGGATTGTGCTCTCTGACACTCATTCTCTTTCTCAAATGAATAAATAAAATCTTTATTAAAAAATTCTTTACTCTTCTCACCCCCACATTTTAGGTATATGGTGTCATGTTTTACATCTTTTTATTTTGTTATTTACTTGACTCATTTTTAAATTCTGTTAAATTTTTTAAAATTTATTTTTGAGAGATAAGAGAGAGAGTGTGCCCATGGGAGTGAGCTTGACTGGAGGAGAGGCAGAGGAAGAAGCAAATTCCCCGCTGAGCAAGACTCTGGGATCATGACCTGAGCCAACAGCAGCCACTTAGCCATCTGAGCCACTCAGGTGACCTTGTAACTGATTTTTACATAAGTATTTATTTTTACTGCTATTGTGTGTTTTACTTTTCTTACTCTCACTTAAGGTCTTTCCTTTCCAGTGAAAGAGTCCCTTTTAATATTTCTCATAGGGCTGGTTTAGTGGTCATAAACTACTCTAGTTTTTGTTTGTCTGAGAAACTCTATCTCTTTCTATTTTGAATGATAGCCTTGCTGAGTAGAGTATTCTTGGCTGAAGATTTTTGCCTTTCAGCACTTTGAATATATCATGCTTCTCCTTTCTGGCATGTAGAGTTTCTGCTGAAAAATCCACTGACAGATTTAAGGGGTTTCAGTTGTAGGTAACTGTCTTCTTTTCTCTTGCTGTTTTATTTTTGTTTAATTGCTATTTTTTGCCATTTTAATTTCTGCATGTCTTGGTATGGACCATCTTGGGTTAAATTTTGGGGGGGAATCTCTGTATCTCCTGGATGTAGATATCTGTTTCCCTCCCCAGATTAGGGAATTTTTCAGCTATTATTTCTTCAAATAAATTTTCTGTCTCCTTTCACCTCTCTTCTACTTCTGAAATCCCTGTAATGTGGATGTTATTATGCTTGATGGAGTCACTGAATTTCCTAAGACTATTCTTAATTTGCTTACTTTTCTTTCCTCTCCTTTGCTCAGCTTGGTTACCTTCCATTACTCTGTATTCCAAGTCATTAATTAATTCTTCTGCTTCATCTAGCCTGCTATTTATTCCATCAAGTATATTTTAAATTTCATTATTGTGTTCTTAACCTCTGATTAGTTCCTTTTTTATCTCTGTGTTAAGGGGCTCACCGATATCCTATAGTTTTTTCTCAATTCTGGTGAGTACCTTTATAATCATTATTAAAATTCTGGATCATGTGTATTACTTACATCTGTTTCACTTTGGTATCTTGCTGTGGTTTCTCAGCACTACACTGGTTCCCCAAGGTGGCCTTTATTTATGGAAGGGGATGAAAGAGGGAAATGGTACAACCAAATCATTTTCTGTACCCTCTCCCCCTGGTGTTTTTCAAACTGCTGGTTCTACATTGTATCTGCTCTGGTTGTTTGTCCTTCTGGCTCTTTAAGGGTGGGGACTCTGCTATCTAATGCTCTCTGGCTCTCCCAGAGAGAGCCAAGACTGCTGATTTTTAAAATTCCAGGCTTTAACCCTTGCTGGTTGTAAGAACTCACAAAATTTAGCCTCTCTCACTTTCAAAGCAAATGATTTGGAGTTTTGTTCTCCATTTACGGGCTCTGCATTGTGAAAGTCTATTTTTCACCCACCTCCATGCCACTGGCTCTCTCCCCATCACAGACAGGCCATAGTCCATTTCATTCTTAGACCATGTATTCATCTTTTCTGGCTTCCTCATTGTGGCTTCTTCTCTACCTTTAGTTGTGGAGTTTGTTCTGCCAGTCTTCAGGTCACTTTCTGCATTATTTATGCTGATGATGTGAGTGTTATTCATTTGTATCCATGGGATAAGGTGAGCTTAGGGTCCCCTGCTTAGTCATTTTCCCAGTCAAGCACCAGTACTTGTTGTTTCTTACATTTTTTATTTTTGTCATTCTGATACATAAAAAATGATATCTCAGATTTCAAGTATATCTTGAAATACTACAAAGCTATAGTAATCAAAATAGTGTGGTACTGCTGTAAAAATAGATATATAGATCAATGGAACAGAATGGAGAGTCCAGAAATAAGACCAAGTTTATATGGTCAATTAATCCATGACAAAGGAGCAGGAATATACAATGAGGAAAAGACAGACTCTTCAATAAAAAGTGCCAGGAAAACTGGACAACTATATGCAAAAGAATGAAACTGGACCACTTTCTCACACCATACCTAAAAATAAACTCAAAATGTATTAAAGGCCTAAATGTGAGAGAATGAACCATAAAACTCTAGAATAAAATTTAAGGGAATAATTTCCTTGACATTGTCTTTACCAACATTTTTCTATATATGTCTCCTCAGGTTAGTGAAACAAAAGCAAAAATAAAATATTATGACTACATCAAAATAAAAAGTTTTTGTACAGTGAATGAAACCATCAACAAAACAAGAAGACAATGTATAGAATTGGAGCAGATATTTGCAAATGACATATCTGATAAGGGGTTACTATAAAAATATATATATAAAGAACATATAACTCAGTACCAAAAATAATCTAATTAAAAATAGGCAGAGTACCTGAATATTCATTTTTCTGAAGAAGACATGTGTATAGCATACACATGAAAAGGTGCCCAACATGACTATTTGTCAGGGAAATGTAAATCATAACAATGAGATATTACTTTAAAGTAATTCAACTTATAAGGATATTTTATGGTAATGATGGCTGTTTATTTTATGTCATTTAAAATTAAATTACTTTAAGGTAATATTGTCACCAGCTTGGTATGGTAGCCAGTTGCTCCATATCCTGCCCAAAACTTAACATGAACAACCATTTTTAATTTTAACTTTTCTTCTGATGTCTTATAGAGAGTTTGCTTTATATTTATTTAATGACTAATTATGATAAGCATGATTGTGTCTTGTGTATTTACATATAAAATCATCTTTGTCATGTGACTATTTTCTCGGTGAGGTATCTGTGCACATTTTTTTTCCATTTTTAATTGGATTCTTTGTCTAATTGGAATGTTGAAGAAGGTCTAAGGTTCTTTCCCAGAATCACATTTATGAATATAGTCTCCCTCTTTGTGGCTTCTCTTTGTTTTCTCTTCATAATGATTTAATTTTTTATTTTTAAAGATTCTTTATTTACTTATTTATATATTTATTTATTTAGAAAGCATGAGTAAGGGAGGGGCAAAGGGAGAGGGAGAGTAGGAGTCTCAAGCAGCCTTATTGCTGAGCACAGACCCTGATGTGAGTCTCAGTCCCATGATCCTGAGATCATGACTTGAGCTGAAATCAGATGCTTAACTGACTGAGGCCCTAGTATCCCTTCAGAAAGGCTTCAAAGGAGAAAAAGTTTTAACTTTCATAACATCTGATTTATCAACATTTTTATTTATATTTCATATTTTTTACCCATTCAGAAGATGTGTAATTCTAAGATCTCTAAAAATTTATTCTATTTTCTTTTTAAATATTAGTAATTATATCTATTTCCTATAAGAATATAATCATTTTCAAATTATTTTTATGTAGTATGAAGTAAATATCAAATGTTATAGTTTTTCATATGCCTATCCAATTTTCCTAGTTCTATTTGTTGAAACAATTACAATTTGACACTGAATTTGACAAAGGCAATTTGACACTGAATTGCCTTGACCAGTTTGTTGAAAAATTGACTAAAAATGTATGTATAGGTCCATTTGTGGACTCTATTTTGTCCCATGAAGCAGTAGGTCTTTATAAATACCCAATCTACATGACCTTGGTAACTGTAATTTTACAATAAATCTTGGATTCATGTAGTATAAGTTCCCTAATTTTGTCTTTCTTTTCATAATTGTTTTGACTGTTTTAGATTCATTTAAGTTTCATGTATATTTAAAGCAGTTTGTCAATCTCAACAACAAAAAAAGCCTGCTGGGAATTTCACTGGGTCCAGTTTAATTTATAGATCAATTTGGGTAGAATTGGCATCTTAATAATACTTCTCCCAATACATGAATATAGTACATCTGTCCAAGTATTTAGACCCCTTCTCATTAATAGTTTGTTTTTTCAGCACACAAGTGTGGAAAATATTTTCAAATTTATCCTCAAATTATTTATTTGTTTTCAAAATTCCTTCACTTCTTTATTTTTACTGGAATTAACTTTTTGGTGTATAAATTTCTGTGTATTTATATTTTGATAAATGTGTATAGTAATCACTAACAGAACTAATACACAGAACACTTCCACTGACCTTCAAATTTCCCTTAAGCTAGCCTGCTTGCTTGCTTTCTTTTCCTTCCTTCCTTCCTTTCTATCTTTATCTTTCTTTTTTCCTTTTTTTTTTTTTTTTTTTAAGTAAGCTCCACACACAGTGTAGAGACCAGTGCAGGGCTTGAACTCACGGTCCTGAAATAAAGACCTGAACAGACATCAAGAGTAGGACATTTAACCAACTGAGTCACCCAGGCCCCACTAAGCTGTCTTTTTGACATCAGCTACCTCACACAAATATACATATAATAATATGTATAATAATAATAATATATAATAATATAATATAAAAAAATAATAGGATTTATTTCCTGTCTCTATTATTTTGTCTCCTCCAGAATCTCATGTAATTGAGTCATACAGTATGCAAGATTTTTAGTCTAGCTTCTTACATTTAGCATAATTTTTTCATATTAATTCATGTTGTTGTATATTTGTAATTCATTCATTTTTACTATTGGATAGTATTACATCATTGCTATGTCTTATATTGGCTGTCAGTTCACCATTTGGTGGTCATCTGGATGAGTTTTAATTTGAGGTAATTGTTAATAAAGGTGTGAGTGACATTTGTTTATAATCTTTTATATATTTTTCTGACATTTTGTCATTATCTAATATTTCATTAATTTTTTTCCTTACTCTTTTTCCTTGTAACTTTGTATAAATTTGATCATTATTACTTTATTTTGAATTGTGGGTGAAATTTTTTGACATGATTAAAAGGAATTTTAGTACATCAAAGTACTTTATAAAATATGCTTTCATATACATCTCCTGGAATACTTCACCATTTTGATTTTGATCTTCTCTTTCCTTTCTCTCTATTGTACGTGCCCTGTTCATTTCAGTTTCTACTCTCAATTTTTTTTTTTACCTTAGTCATCCTTAGTTACTATATTTTTTCTTTGATTTCTTTAGTTGCTAATACAATAGGAGTCTTGTAACAGTGGCATTTCCCACATGCCCACTCTTAGTTTTGTTTAGATATCTTGTCACCAAGTTCTTTTTTTTAAAAATAAGCTTTTTTTTTGTCCTAGAGATTTTTGACTTTACTACCTTTATTGCTCTCACTAATATTATGGCATCTTAAATAAACTGAATATTTTGCTACTACTGCTAACTTCCTCCAAGTATACATAACATTTTAAAATACATAATAGCAATTGGTTATAGTTCCAGCTATATTAAGATGGTAAACTTTATTATACCTCAAAAAAATTAAGTAGACATGAAGATAAAATGAATAATTCTGACAAGCTGGGTATAGTAATAATGAAGAAGAAAATTTAAAGATGCATGTGAAAAGCTTGAGTACACCGGCTTTGTGAAATGAACATATATAAAACAAGTTTTTTTTATTGTGGTAGTTTGTGTTAGATACATTTAAATGTATGCTTTCTAGTAAATCTATGAATTATGCATTATTGTAAGAGATTTTCTATTTCCTTTATACTTATTAAAGCTAACATATTCAAGAATTTCAAAGAAAGACATAAACAACCAAAAAAAAATAGAGATTTTTCTCTTTGGAACAGGAACACATTTCTTTATATTGAAGATGGCTTAATATACAATAAGCCCATTTTAATTAAATACTGGATTTTTTACCAGGTACTATGTTATTTAAATAAATATATTTTAATTTTTTTTGTTAGTTCCAGCTAGAAGAAAACAAGAGTGCTAACAGATGATAAATGGTGACACCCTCAGCCTCAGATTCAGGGAAATAACAGGGAATAATAGGGAATATTAGAGTGGAAGCAATGCCTTCCCCAAAAGGAACAGATAATTCTCAGCTTTGTCTGATTGTTTCTGTGCAACCATATAGGTTTTGTGACACCAGATTCTATTTTTCACCAATGAAGCTATAAAATCAGAGTTTTAAATAAAAAATAAATATTGTCATTTATTATTTGAAATTTGTCAAAGGAAATGATGAAGGTTGATAGTGCACACCTCCAGAAACATCTTTTAGCCTCTATTTGACAAATTTGAGGCATCTGTACAAACATTTTGCTCTTCTCATACTTAGAACTTTATCACTCTTTACTCTGTTAAGGATCACATATGAATCTTTTTCTAAGTTTTTGAATTTTGTATTAAATCTTAATGATGTTGATAATGTCCATAGGAAAAAGAGGAATTAAAAAAAAATCCACCACAATAAAACTGAGAAAATGAAGTACTACTGAGTGTAGGTTACATGTGTGTTATCGTATCAGGGCTGTTTTAAGATTTTGTTAGAAAGCCTGGCCAAAATATACCCCAGATTTATACCATGGATAAAAATAAGCATGTATACACAATTTAAAATATAACTTTGCTATGTAATACAATATACTGTAAATCCAATGTAATGTAAATTATTTTGTTTGATGCCACCAAAGTTTTTTGAAAAATACAAGTATAAGACATTTGTATTTTGGATTATATAATCATAGATATTAAAGTATATAGATGCCACAGTATTTAAAACATGTATCATTGTATTGATAACCTTACTCCAACATAAAAACATTATACTAATGAACACTGAGGAATGTACATTATTGTTGAATCATTATTTTATACACCTGGAACTAATGTAACACTGTATATTAATTATATGTCAGTAAAAAACATATTGATTAAAATAATTTAAATTGTAATAGTTCAAAGAACAACTTACTTATAAAAGCGTAAGTGTATACATAAGTAATGTCAAGTTTCTTAGTCTTCTAAAGAAATATAGTGAGTAATATATTATTACATTTGGTCTTTAATATGCAAGGATTAGAGTTTTCCAATTACAAAAGGGTAAAATCTCTTATAGAAACAAATTCTTATCAGAACTTTGCCGAAGAGAATATTTTTCCCCTCTACTCATTAAAGTTTGTCATACTTTTATATTACAAAGTCTGATAAAATTTTATTGCAATGACAAGTACTCATTTATTAAAGAGGTCAAAGTTTTATAAACTCATTTTTCCAAATTACTATTAGAAGTTTGGATATTTCTTTGAATACACAGTGGAAGTGTAATGAGAATGACAACAAAAAGAATGTTAAAAATAACCATCAAAGAACCACCTAGTCATTCAATATATTTGAGATTTGTTCTCACATTGATGCTGAGTTTTGAAAAGAAATTCCCCACTCTGATTACATGAATAAAAAATAAAAATAAAATACTGAAATTAAATTTATTATGAGTCAATTGGAATATAGAACATTAAGTACTAAAATTTGAAGGTAACATAATCTCTACCTTATTTTTAAATAACTGAAGCAAAGTATATTTGTATTATATATAACATATATACATATGTATATGTGTATATGTATTATATATGTGTATATATGATATATATTACGTGTGTGTCTATATATGTATATATACACAGTTTTCATTTACTGATTGGAATACCTCATATGTATCACTAAATCATGGTCGCTATACATGGCAATGTATAGTAACTAACATAACATCCCATATTTTCCCAAGTTTGTTGTTGTCAGACCAAGAAAGAGAAATAGCATATGATGTCACTTATAAGTGGAATCTAAAAACATCAAATTCCTGGAAACAGAGTAGAATGGTAGTTGCTTAGGGGTGAGAGATGTACGAAATGGGAGATGTTGGTCAAAGGATACAAAATTTCAGTTATAAGAGAAATAAGTTCTGGGAACCTCATGTACACATAGATAAATATGACTATAGTATCTATATAGTATAGTATCTATATAGCATAAATACTATAGTTATACTTATCTCTCTGTAAATATAGTTAACAGTAATGCACTGTATACTTGAAAGTTGCTGAGAGTAAAGTTTTAATATTGTCACCATAATAGCAACAACAACAAAATGGTAATTATGTGAGGTGAGCCTGTAGAGCATGCTAATATTGGTAAGCATGTAGAGCAATGGGAGCTCACTTTGTTTGTTACAGGGAATGCAAAATGATACAGCTACTTTGGAAGACATTTTGGTAGTTTCTTAAATATAAAATAAAATAAAATAAGTTAAATATACTTTTACCATGCAGTCTAGCAGGTTTGATTTTTGATGAGTGAAAACTTAAGTCCATACAAAAACTTGCATGTGAATATTTTGGCAGCTTTCTTCATAATTGCTAAGACTTAGAAGCCACCAGGAGGTCCTTCAATAGATAAATGCATCAATATATTGTGATACATCCAGACAATGAAATAGTATTCAGTGCAGGGGTTGCGGGGGGAAGAAAGTGAGATATCAAGAAATGAAAAAAACATGAAGGAAACTTAAATGCCTATTACTAAATAATGGAAGCCAATGTGAAAAGGGTATAATACTATATGATTCCAGATATATCACATTCTAGAAAGAATAAACTATAGGGAGAGTTAAAATATCACTGGATATCAAGGCTTTAAAAGAAGAATGAACAGTCAAAGAATAAATAAGAATATATACAGCCCAGTGAATTTGTAGGGCAATAGAACTTCTCTGTATGATTGAACCTTTAATAATAGAAAAATATTGATTACATTTATCAAAACCCATGGAATGTAAACACTAAGAGTGAGCCCTTCTGTAAATATGTGTCAGTGTAGGATTCATGGATTGTAACAGATGTACCACCCTGGTAAAACTTGTTGATGTTAGGGAGGATATGCATGTGTAGGTACAGGAGGTATATGGGAATTCTGTACTTTTCAATTTTGCTATGAACATAAAATTACTCTAAAAAATAATGTCTATTTTTAAAAAATAAGTGTATGTGCAAGGCAGTGTTTGGTGTGACAATATTATTATATTCTTATTCCTTCTATGGCATGCCTTTTAAAAATTCCACTTCATATTTTTATCTGGATACCCTTGTATATTTGAAAATAACATGCATTCCTTGTACAGATCAGAATTTATTCAACTTTGTTGCTGTTTTTATTGGATTTTACTTTATGCCCTGATGTTTTCACAGAAGAATATCCCAAATATTTAGGGGAATATTGTTATTTGTGGCTTTATAAATTAAAGAAATTCCTCTCTTTAGCACTGTCTTCAATGCCATTTAGAAAGCTTTATAAGTAACAAATTCCTCACTCTTTAGCACTGTCTTCAATGCCAGTTCATGAAAGTTTTCATAGTGGGTATTTGTATCTATGATATGAATTTGTTATGAAAAGGTTTTTCAAATAATTGGGATAGAGCAAGGTCAAGGAACTTTTCATTTTATTTTACCTTACTTTCCAAAACCATCCCCACCCCATGGAAACCACAAGCAAATAACTTTATTTTAGTCCCAAATTTAAGAATAAGTGCAAAATACGAAGGCATTTGAGGAAGATATTTAAATTGGACCACATTTTGAAATAGATGAAGTCATCTATATAATAAGGCATGTTGCTGTAGGGTAAAATGCATATCTAATTTCAGATTGTTCAGTATCATGGGATTTTGAGCTATAGGCTTAAAATGTACAACTATTGTCAGATGGTCCTAAGCCCATAGGAAAAAAACAAAACAAACAAACAAACAAACAAACAAAATCCCAGACATTTGATGGATAATTTTTCAGGTCTTTTCATTTCCAAGGTAGGTAATTATATGAAATTGTGACAACCACTATGGCGCTTCAGGGATGAAATGCCTAAGCACAGCTATAATAGTTTGAGCAGCATGTCACTATCATCCAGGAACTTGGCACAGCTTTCAGATTAAAAGTCTTCTTATTAAAATATTAACAATATGAAAGCAGACCAGCAAAAGCTGGACTTTAAACAAAGTAAATTTATTTTATTTGATGTTCTTATATGTGTCATATATGTAGTTAAGTATATAATTAAGAATGTGAGCTTTGGGGGCACCTGGGTAGCTCAGTGGTTGAGCGACTAACTCTTGGTTTTGGCTCAGGTCATGATCTTAGGGTCCTGAGATCAAGCCCCACATTGGGCTCCCATGCTCAGCACAGAATCTGCTTGGGATTCTCTCCCTCTTCCCCTACTGCACTCTCACCCTGTAAAATACTTAAATAAAATCTTAAAAAAAAAAAAAAGAAAGAAAGAAAGAAAAAAAGAATGTGAGCTTTGATGGAAAAAAAAAGGCAGTCTCTTCAACAAATAGTGTTGGGAAAACTGGATAGTCACACGCAGAAGATTAAAACTGGACTACTTTCTTACACCATACACAAACATAAATTCGAAATGGATGAAAGACCTAAATGTTACTCCATCAAAATCATAGAGGGCAGTACAGTCAGCAACCTCTTTGATGATGGCTATAGCAACTTCTTGCTAGACACAGATCCAAAGGCAAGGGAAATAAAAGCAAAAATGAGGTATTGAGTCTTCATTGGGATAAAAATCTTTTGCACACCAAAGGAAATAATAAAACTAAAAGGCAACCTATGGAAGAGGAGATGTTTTCAAATGACATATCAGATAAAGGTTTAGTATCCAAAATCAATAAAGAACTTATCAAACTCAACACCCAAAAAATAAACAATCCATTCAAGAAATGGACAGAAGATATGAACAGACATTTTTCCAAAGAAGGAGTACAATGGCTAGCGGACACTTGAAAAAATGCTGAACATTCATTCATCATCAGAAAAATACAAACCAAAACCACAATGAGATACCACCTCACACCAGTCAGAATGGCTAAAATGAAACAACAGATGTTGGTGGGGATGCAAAGGGGAACCCTCTTACACTGTTGGTAGGAAGGCAAACTAGTGCAGCCACTCGGAAAACAGTATGGAGATTCCTCGAAAAGTTGAAAATACAACTACCCTACAACCCAGCAATTCTTCTACTAAGTATTTATCCAAAGGATACAAACACAGTGATTTGAAGGGGTACCTGTACCCCAATGTTTATAGCAGCAATGTCCACAATAGCCAAAATATGGAAAGAGCCCAGATGTCCATCAACAGATAAATGCATAAAGTAATATGTCCATTAACAGATAAATGGATAAAGTAATATGTATATGTATACACACTCCATTGTGTTTATGGAATATTACTCAGCCAACAAAAAGAATGAAATCTTGCAATTTGCAATGACATGGATGGAACTAGAGTGTATTATGCTAAATGAAATAAATCAGTTGGAGAAAGATACCACATGGTTTAACGAATATGTGGAATTTAAGAAACAATGCATGAACATGGGGGAAGGAAAAGAAAATAAAATAGGATAAAAACAGAGAGAGAGGGGCACCTGGGTGGCTCAGTGGGTTAAAGCCTCTGTCTTCGGCTCAGGACATGATCCCAAGGTCCTGGGATCAAGCCCCACATTGGGCTCCCTGCTCAGAGGGGAGCCTGCTTCCCCAAATCTCTCTCTGCCTGCCTCTCTTGTGATCTTGTCAAATAAATTTTAAAAAAAATCTAAAAACAAACAAAAAACAACAACAACAAGAAAAAAAAACAGAGAGAGAGACAAATGGTAAGAGACTCTCAATTTTAGGGAATAAACTGAGGGTTCCTGGAGGGGAGGTGAATGGGGGAATGGGGTAAATGGATGATGGGCATTAAGGAGGGTACTTGATGGTAATGAGCACTGGGTGCTAAATGCAACTTATCAAACACTAAACTCTCTGCTGAAACTAATATTACACTATATTACAATTTAGATATTGAATTGTAATTTTCATATTGAATTTAAATTTTTAAAAAAGGCAATTTGAACTTTTGTCCTGTTTGCCTATGTTCAAACCTTGGCTTTCCAACTTTCTAGCTTAGAATCCTATACTAGGGGTGCCTGGGTGGCTCAGTGGGTTAAGCCTCTGCCTTCAGCTCAGGTCATGATCTCAGGGTCCTGCGGTTGAGCCCCTCATTGGGCTCTCTGCTCAGTTGGGAGTGTGCTTCCCTCTCTCTCTCTGCCTGACTCTCTGCCTATTTGTGATCTCTCTTTCTCTCAAATAAACAAATAAAATCTTAAAAAAAAAACAAAACAGAAGAAGAAGAATCCTATACTAGTTACTTCCATGCAACACAGCTTCATCACCCATATCTTAGAGTTGTAAATAGTGTATTTTTCAAAGAAAGCCTTTAAAATTAAATTAGTTAAGTCCTATAAGGTTCTTGGAACAGTGTTTAGCATAATTAGTGCTCAAAAATTAATTACTGTTAGTACTACTTCATTACTTATTGTTGAATAATTACAGTAATGTTATGAAAAGGTTTTTCAAATAATTGGGATAGAGCAAGGTCAAGAAACTTTTCATTTTATTTTACCTTACTTTCCAAAGCCATCCCCACCCCATGGAAACCACAAAATAAATAATAAAATAAAAATAAATAATAATAAAAATAATTTACCACTTATTTTGAGTTACATGTATGTACTCTCAAAAAGTAAAAGATAACAAGAAGTTTAATAGCTCTCATTCCTTTCTAAACACCTGACCATTCACAGAATTCTTATCTAAAACAAAAGTAGAAAAGAAGTTAATTTAATTATAAAATAAATATTTGAGAACTTTTGTATATAGATTTTATCTTTGTTATTTCATACTTATTCAATAACATTAAAAATATATTATTTAGTAACACTTAGCAAGTTTACTAAATTGTTGATATTTTCATTACTAATGATTATATACTGTAAAATATACTTCAGTATTTATAGAAGTATTTTATTCATTATTAATTCTTCCAAACTGTTAGAATTTCCTCAAATATTGGCTAAGAGCAGCTCAGAAAATTTTGCTGATCGAAAGCACAATAGAAATCCTAAATGCACATTTACGTGCTTTAAATGTTTTTTTAAGGAGGTTAGGCAAGTAAAAATGAAGAAATTATGTCATTTGACAACTTTTGAACGTATCCTATGGTTAAATATATATCATTCTTGCCCAAATGACATATTTAAATCATATTTATCTCCCATGACTTAAAGGAGATATTCCAAATTATTGTGCTTCTCTGTAGTTGTGTTTTTCTGATGAGCTAAAAAAAAAAGATCTCAGCTCATGCACCTCATGCCTACAGGGAAGTTGAGATTTATAGTTATGAATTCTAGAAAATTTTACTTAATGGAAATCTGGATATTCAAAATAAAAGAAAATACAAGGAATTATGAATATGTAGGTAAATATAAAACATTGTTTTGTATCTTTTCAAGAAAGTTAAAAGACTGACATTTTAGATTAAAAATATACACAGTGTATTTTGTGGCTTATAACAAAATGTGGCATGAAACGTATAATAAAACAGCACATAAAGAAAAATAAATAAATAAAAGTAAAATAAAATAAAAATAAAAACAGAATCAAGAAGAGAAATGGGCATTTATAGTTGTATAAATCTTTTTAAAAATTAGGTGGAAATATTTGAATGTAAGTTGTAGTACGTTGATAATGTATAATATGCATTTTATTTAGCTTGTGAACAGCTTTATTGAAATCTAATTTGCATACGATAGACCGCATGTATTTAACATGTACAAACTGATGGGTTTGGAAGCTATAATCAAGATCCTGAATGTATCTACAATCTCATAAAATTCCACAGACCCTTTTGGAATTCCTCCCTATTAGCTCTCATGACCCTGTCCTCAGTAAACCATAGTCTATTGTCACTACACGTTAGTTCGCATGTTCTGTAATTTTACATAAATTGAATCATACATTATGTACTCTTTCATGTTGTTGCTGTTAGTGGTTAATAGTCTGGCTCCTTATGCTTAGCAGAATTGTTTTTCAAGATTCATAAATCTATTGTGGATACAAATGGTCCTTTTTGTTTATTGGTGGATAATATTCCATTGCACAGATACACCAAAATTTATTTATCTATTTTTCAATTGATAAACTTTTGGTTAGTTTCCAGGTTTTAGATACTACAATAAACCAGTTATAAAAATTTGTGAAAAGTTTTTTTAAATGCATATGCCATCATTTCCCTTGGACAATTACTTAGCAAGAAAGTGACTGGGTCATATGGAAGGTATGTGTTTAAGTATTTGTGGGTTTTTAAAGATTTTATTTATTTACTTGACAGAGAGAGATACAGTGAGAGTGGGAACACAAGCAAGGGTAGTGGGAGAGGGAGAAGCAGGCTTCCCATTTAGCAGAGAGCCCACTGTGAGGCTCGATCCCAGGGCCCTGGGATTATGACCTGAGCCAAAGGCAGATGCTTAACAACTGAGACATTCAGGTGCCCCGACTTTTTAAGATTCTGTCAGATTTCCTGAGTGTTTGTGCCATTTTATATCCCTAATAACAGTAAATGAGAAAAGCACTCCACACCCCTGCTTAGACTCGGTATGGTCATGGAGATTTCTGACAATGAACAAAGTATATGTCTTCATTTATTTATGCATTATGTGTTTATTTATTATGTATTCATGAGTTTACCTCAATATTTGTAGTTCCAGTTATATATTCTACTTCTTTTGTTATATTTATCTCTAAGTTTTGCATACTTTCTGATGTTCTTGTAAATGATGACTTAAAATTTTAATTTCCATTTATCCACTGCTCTTACATATAAATGCAATTGATGTGTGTATATTGGTATTGTAGCATACGAATCTGTCTAAACTCATCTAATAGCTTTAACTAGCTTATTTGTAGATCTCATTATATCTTCTGATAGAACAGAGTCCCCCAACAGCAGCTCTATTGGCATTTTGGACTGCATAATTATTTGTTGTGTGAGGCTGTTCTGTGCATTGCAGCATCTTTAACAGCATCCTTGGCTGCTACACACTAGATGTCAGTAGTAACCCACTAGTTTTTATAATTAAAAATCTCTCCAGGTATTGCCAAATATCTCCTGGTGGCAATATCACCCCTAGTGTAAAACCACTGATATAGTTATTCACGGCAACTGTGAATTAAAGACAGTTTTCTGATTCCTTTCAATTGTAGATGCCTTTTTTTCTTTATTTATTTGCCATATAGCATAGCAAGAACTCCTAGTACAATATTGAATAGAAGCAGTGAAGAAGAATATAATTGTTTTGTTCTTGATTTTATGGTGGATATATCATTCTTTTGACATTTGGAATGATGTTAGCTAAAGGTTTTTGCCCTTCTTGAGGTTAAGAAAGTTACCTTCTACACCTAGAGTGCTGAGTTTTTATCAGTAATGGATGTTTGGAATTGATTAAATGTTATTTGTTGTTATCCCATCATTTAAGGTTATCATACTTCTTTGTCTTCTAAATCCTGCTATTACTGTAGATTGCATTCGTTGATTTTTTTAATGTAAAGCAAATTTACATTAGTGATATAAACTTCACTTGGTTATAATGCATTGGCCATTATATTTATAACTGAATTTGATTTGTAAAAATTTTATTTAAAATGTTTACATTTGTATCCATGGAGGATAATAATCTGTAGTTTTCTTATAATGTCTTTGATTTTGTTTAAAGGTACTACTGACTTCACAGAATAGATTGGAATGTATTCCCTCCTTTTCAATTTTGGGAACACTTTCTGCTAGATTGTTTGATGTTTGGTAAGATTCCACAGTGAAGCTTGTGAACCCATACTTTGCAGAAAGACTTATAAATAAATACAAATTTAATTTGCTTAATAGATATGAGACTACACATATTATACATTTCTTCTTGAATGACTCATAATTTTGTCTCTTGGGCAATTGTCTATTTGTAGAATTACTAACATGTAATTAATTATTCCTTATTCTCCTATAAGCTGAATATCTGTGTCTACTCAACATTCATACACGGAAATCTAATTTCCAGTGTGTTGATTTTTGGAGGTGGGTCCTTTGAGTCTTTTGGTCATGAGGACTTCTCACTTATAAAGATTAGTGCTCTTATTAAAACATATTCTAAGGGTTTCCTTGCCACTTCTACCATTTTGGGACACAGAAGGGGGGAAAAAAAGGCCACCTTGAACCAAGAAGCAGCTATTACCAGACACTGAATCTGCTGTCTATAAGAACTATAAGAAATAAATTTCTACTGTTTACAAATAACCCAGTCCATCATATTTTTTATAGCAGCCTGAACTGACTAAGACATTATGCTTTTAACAACTACAGAACCATATTTTATTATAATTGGTTTTCTCTACTGTCTTTATATTTTCTATTTTAGTGATTTTTTTTTAGCTCATCTTTATCACTGACTTTCCTCTACTTACTGTAGGTTACATTTACTCATCCTTTTTTTGTTTATTATGTTGTAAGTTTAAGTCATTGGTATGAAACTATTTTTCTTCTCTAGTATTGGCATACATTACTATAAATTTATCACTACCTCATCCTAAATAGCAGTCTACAATTTTTTTTGTGTTGGTATTTTTTATTTTCACGGAGTACAAAATTCTTTGCATTTTTAATGCAATCTTCACTTTCATTCAATAAAAACATACTCTAACTTCCTTTTTAATACCTTCAATCTATGCATTATTTTTATGCATTATTTAAAAGTTGTTAATTTGCTTTACATTACTTGAGATTTTTCTAGAGCTCTTTCTGTCATTGACTCCTAATAAAACTCTATTGTTATCAGAAAACATACTTTGTATGATTTAATTCCTTTAAGTTTATTCAGAGATATTTTATGGCCCAGAATATGGGCTATTTTGGTAAATCTTTGTACAGTTGAAACAATGTATATCCTTTTATTATGGGGTAGAGTGCTCTGTACATGTCAGATAGGTTAGGGTGATTTATAATATTCATCTATACTTCTTGTTTGTTTCTTTTTGGTATTACCAATCTATCAATTGTTAAGAAAGGAATATTAAAATTCCTAAGTCTACTGTGTGACTTCAGTCTTTACTTTTAACATATTTATGACTTTATATTTAATTTAGGTTCTTTTTGGTCTTGCTATTTCATCAAATCTTATAATACCTATCTTTTAAGTTAAGTTAGACCATTAACATTTATTGTGACTAGTCATATTAGATAAATATATCTCTTTTTATTTCTTTTCTATTCACCCCAAATGAAGATAAGAGTAGTAAACAATAGAGCAGTGACTCAAATTCATGGTGAGTGTATTCTAATACTGATGTTTTAATTTTTCTTAACATAAATTAACTATAATTAACAAATTAACTATAAAGGAGACAAATACTAATCATTCATTCATTTATTCATTAATTCTATGGACATTTATTGCTTTTCACACATTGTCCTTTAAGGTAGCTGCATGTAACATGTTGTCGTGACACAGAATAGAAAAGTAAGAAATTATATGATAGTAGTTTCCACCCTTGATCAATTGCATAAAACCATTATTGCTAGGGCTTTAACCTACCACACTACAAATGACACACTCTTTTGTCAAAGCCCTTTGCCTTCCATCTCAAAGGATTTGAGTAGGATATCAAATAGTAGGATAGTTTGAATGGTACTCAACAAGGTTTTTGGTGAAGGAGAGTGCTTCACAATTGAATGACAAGCTGTGTGCACATAACTGTGTCTTTAAGACCCACACCCAAAATTCAAGAGAGAATGTTTATGGATCCCCATTTTCTTCAATACAAATTTCCTGAGGACTTTTGGTGGTTTCTCTCTCTCTCTCATTTTCTCTTAGTCTCATTTGTTAGATTTCTAACTTCTAGTAGCATTTCCCTCAGACATTCCTTTTTAATTTCCAAATACCTTTGCTATGTGTCAAAAAACAACAATAACTAACTTTTGTTTCTTGAATTCCCATATTAAATCTCTCTTCCCACCAGTATGGATGCCTCTGACTATCAGGGGAGAAGTTACTTATAAGGAAAGGAAAAAAGCACTAAGATTAACATTCAAACTACAAGAAAGAGTTAGGGATCCAGTAAATGAATGTGTAGTTGGTGATACATTTGGTTTGGATTTAGCAGGACATGCAGATGTAGATGTAAGTGAATACCAGTTTCTTTAGTATATACTTAAGTTATTCTTAACCATTCTTGAGTGCAGATGTTGTCTAGGAATATCCCTCATTCATTTCGTGGATACACTTCCAACCTTGAGGAAAAAAAAAATGTGGGCTTTGGCAATGCATACTGGAAGGATGAGGTATAGTAGAGGAAAAACAAAATTTGATATGAAGACAGTCAGGAGGCAGTTGGCAGAAAAAAAAATACCAATCATATTATGGAAGATTTAGTTCCCTTTGAGACCTAGTTGCAATGGAAGTTCTCACCCAACAGGAACTGATAACTGTAGTAGGTAGAGGCCACTTTTCAACAACAGGATTGAGCATTGAAAACTTGAACAAGGCAAAGGGGCCTGTAGTGACCACCCAGCTTAATGCAAAATGGCTCATTAAGTGACCCACCTCAAAATAGCCATAGGCTCTAATGACCAATTAAAACCAGTCATAGTTCCCAAGATTACCAAAAGGGAAGATTCCATTTATCTTCATACTCACTCCACCCTGTATTTGTGGCCCCTCACACCATCTAGTAGCAGTCTCTCCTTTGCTGTCCTGCCCATCACTCCCTTGTGGTATATTTAATAAACTTCTATGTCTTCTGGTCTGCCTTGGGTGAGTTCTTTCACCATGTGCACCCCTGGCCCCCACCCAATTAGGATGTTCCACATTTGATGGCCCCCATCTGATTGGAATGTTCCACATTGTATATAAAATTATGAACACAGAATTTATTTTTCTGTTTTGATTGAAATAACCTGAAATTATAATGATCAGAATCTGTACATTTGTTAGGTACATAAACCAGAAGTATTTTTAAATGCTCATAGCTTATGCATTGAATAATACATAATAATAAATAAAGGTCAATCATATAAGACTGAATTATCTTTCTACTCTTTCTTTAGAAAGTTATATTACAAAATTATTGTGATATGAAAACACAATTAGAGTATCTTATAGAGTAGTTCAAGCAGGTAATTAATAATATGTTGTTTTCTTGTATTTTCTGAAGTTATAGACTTTGTAAGTCTTCAAAAATATGTAATTTGGGGGCACCTGGGTGGCTCAGAGGGTTAGGCCTTTGCCTTCGGCTCAGGTCATGGTCTCAGGGTCCTGGGATCTAGCCCCGCATTGGGCTCTCTGCTAAACAGGGAGCCTGCTTCCCCCTCTCTCTCTGCCTGCTTCTCTCCATACTTGTGATCTCTCTCTCTCTGTCAAATAAATAAATAAAATCTTTTTAAAAAAATGTAATTTGTTGTGATTTCTATGCTCATTCTAAATTAGTATTCATTCTCATATATAACATGTTTTCAATATTTTTATATTTATATTATTTAAAGAGTCTCACAGTACTGAATCCTGTATGATTATGCAGCTAAAGCTGACCCAGAAAAGGAAGAGTGTTAGAAAATGATAGGTGAAAGCTAGTGCATAGATTCAGTTGAACTCTTAGGCTACAGAAATGAATTTAAATCATATTCTTACAGTACTGAGCTTGTGTTGGGTGGGGAAGGAAGAAGTCATCCTGGTTCTGGTGTGAAGAATAGACTAGAGAGAGACAGCAAGCGCAGAATCGGATAACGGCTGAGAATGTATATTATTATCCAGGCTTCAGATGATGGTGACCTGGTTCGGATTTCATGATGAGATTAAGAAGGTGTAGAAAGCTTAGATAAAGGGATGAAATAAAGTGCTATAAATGAATAAGAAGGTTTTTGTTTTGTTTTGTTTTTAAAGTAAATTGTCAGGACTACATAGAGCAAGTTATATAGATTCATGAGTATTTGTCTTGAGCCTCTGGGTAAATTGTTGGTCCATTTACAAGTATAAGAAAGAATAAAACTTAAAAAGACATCCATGGCTTGTGTAAAGTATGTATCAGGAGAACTCATGAAAGAAAAAGAGAGGAAAATATCTGAGTGGTTCAAAGCCAGGGAAATGTAAAGGTTCACAAGAAGTTGGGTGTGTTCAATAAAACCAAATTGTGCTGATATTGATGAGGCAGAGATGTGTTCAGTGGATCTAAAAATAGTCACTTTAGCAAGAACACATTTAATAATTTGGAAAGGTTAGAGATTTTTTTGCAGGATTGGAGTGGGTTGAAGAGTCAATAAGTTGTTAGGAGGTGATACTCTATAATTAATGCTATCAAAAAGTGTTTATTAATTGTGTTTCCCCATAAGCCCTCACCTGTGGCTACAGTGAGCCCTGAAGGGTTCATACCCTGAACCAACCCATGGAAGGCTCCCTGCAGGTTGCGATGAGGAGCCAGCTCATGTGTCTTGTTTCTCACTGTACCTCCCGCTCTCCTATTTCTGACACCGCTAGGTTGGTGTGAATCAGGGGCCAAGCCAGCTCATTAGTCCTTCTCTCTGTAGCCTGGGATTGTTCCCACAGGGCTTAGGATGCAAAGAAAGGCAGAAGTTTGAGTAATATACCTTGTGGTCCTGTGCCCAGGAAGAGTAAGGGCTCCTAGGTGATATAAATTTTTATCAAGTGTTTATTGATGCTGAGTAGAGAAATGAGAAAATCTGGAGGAGAATATGATATTTCTTTTGGAAGGGAGGGGAATATGATGTTTAAAAAGAAATGGACTGGGAAGCTTGGGTGGCTCAGTCAGTTAAGTGTCTGCCTTCAGCTCAGTTCATGATCCCTGGCTCCTGGGATGGAGCCCCATATCAGGCTCCCTGCTTTTTCCTCTCCCTCTGCCTACCTCTCCCACTGCTTGGTTCTCTCTTTCTCTCTCTCACTCTCAAATTTAAAAAAATAAAAATTAAAAAAATTAAAAAGAAGTGGATAAGGGAGCTCTTCTGGGTTATTATAAGAATAGAGAAATTAACATAATAAAAAAGAAATTCATTTATCTTGAAAATAAACAAATGGAAGTTGAAAATTTGTTGATGCAAAGGAAAGACTACCAAAAGGCTAACTGATGAATGTTTTAAACCACACTGAGGTAAGAATTCAAGAAGCAATTTTTTAGAAGGTGCAGAAACACTAGTAGGGCAGTTAAGAAATTGAAATTAGAGCAGATAGAGGCCAATAGAGTTGTGTTATCAAACCAGCTAGCACAATGAGAAATAGTGTAGGACACACATTTGTTATTCCATATAAGAGACAGGAACTTGGTACAAACTTATTTGAGAGCTTCTCCCGGGCCTGAACTCTGTCTCTGACAGCATGCAGTAGCCTTCCCCGGAGAAAGCCCTCAGGCAGAGGTAGAGATAGTGGCAGCTGGAATTTGTCCTGGACACCAGAATTGTTAAGGCCTAAGGGCTGTAGATGGAGCACCTATAGCATCACCCAAGTCAAAAACTAGATACAAGCTATAAAACTGAATATTATAAATCCTAGGTTAAAATACACATTTCTGCTTGAGAGGGTAAATGTTACAGTTTTTATCCATCAAGTTACCACATTGGAACAATTTTTAAATAGTGCAGTGATTAAAACAAATGATGTGTCATATTTAAGTATTCCCTTCAATTGAATATTTGGGTGGAATAGATTGCAGGGTAAAAGCAATGGTTATTCTTATAAATTGAGAAATAATTTTTCATTAATTTTAGATTTAATTATGGGATGGCCTGTGCAACTTACCAAATAAGTTTTGTCATTTTCTAATACAACTACCTAGTGTTGAGCCTGGAGATGACAAAACTGGAAGAGACAGGACACCTTCTTTTGTTACCATTTAAATTAACTTTTAAAACTTTTAGATAGAATAACTCTAAATTGTTCTTGAGTCACAAATACTTAAACTGGAGAAATAATAAAAAGAAAAGTATTTTATAAAGTCAAGCATTTGGGAAAGGAATACAATGATTAAATTCATAGTAAGCCTATGAATGGTTTTGCCCAGAGTAAAAAACCATCAACTAACTCAATTCAGGGAAATATAAAAGAGGGTGAAAACCACCATTTTAAATATTAATCCCTTTCCCTGGAAAGGTAACAGTGCTTCTTTAAACTCTTATATCACAGTCCCAGTTGGTGGTTGATGATTCTGACAAGCTGTGATGCTATCTACTTAACAAAGCCCAGAGCTTTCAAGCTGTTATACAACAGTGATTTTCTGATATGCTTGATATGAGTATAAGGTTTTATTCTAATAATGCTATCTTGAAACTCTGACACCCCTGTAGTCTTTCTTAGAAAAGAATGTGACAGCCCCTGGGCCCACGGAGAATCACATTGTTTAAAATGCTAAATATCAATGACTGATGGAGAAAAGGAGACTATTCAGATGAGTATAGATTTCTAGGCATCACTTCCATTCATTTTACTAAAGAGGAAAAAAAAACACTAAAAAAAATGTGTGTGCGTGTGTGTGTGTGTGTGTACTGCTTTCCACTGGAAACATTTTTACATAAATCTTATAGTACTATTCAGATTTCTTTATGACAGGTGAACAACTAACATTTGATACTACAACTGTAAATATTCTACAAACATCTGAAATTTTGCAAATTCATTTTTACTGGTAGGCCATCTTTTGAATTATTTAAAATTGTCTTCATGATGCAGATGTGAAGGGATGGCTGAAAGCTCTGAGGGAATGTGACACCTTTGATGATTCTGGAGCTGATCAAATAAAAAGTTACCATGAGAAGGCAGAATTGCACCGTAAGCTTTATTGGGTGACCACTTAGGAAGGATTGCCTGAGGGATTCATTCATTTCAAGAGACCTTCCAGGGGCAGCAGTGTAGGGCCATGGTCTAGAAATGGAAATGGCCAAGGGAACTCCCATGGGATAAGGAATTTGGAGAGGAGATTTAATATGTCTAGATGATGTTGCTTAGCAGCAAGGTAGGGAATATGAATCACCAAGCTCCTAAGAGCAACAGCAATTTGTGGTCTCCTATAGTTACAAGTTTTGTTTTTTCATGGCTATTGTATGTTGAGTGAATTTTCGTATATTAAAGAAAGCAGGTAGGATCTATATTTCTAAAACTTTGCTGATTTGAGCTGTATTTCAGGTAATTGGATATTTAAGAATTTGAGTTCTGTGCCAGCAGTTTAAGCTAATGATCTGAGCTTGCTATGAATGATCAACAAAGGGGCCAATAAACACCATCTTTGGCCCATTTGTATAATAACTAAACTCCATGTTTTTTATATATATAGCTTTGTGTAGATAATCCCTTGGACATGGCTAACTGGTGTTTCCTTTATCTGTTGCGTGGTGCCCCATACATGAGCTATTCTTACTACCTCAAAAACCATGGATCCTTGGGTGAATAATACCAGGATGGCTACTAGGAAAGCTGCTTTATGGCATTGGAGGGTTGCAGCTAGTATGGTTTTTAGGATCAAGTACTTGAGGCTTTTACTGCTCGGTAAAAATCTATTGGAATTTTGAGTCAAACCCAAGTACAGGAAATACTGTCCAAAGTTGGATGAAGGAAGCTTATGACAGACGTGACTTACAGGTTCGTCAGACTCCCTCTGTTGCCTGTATTCTGTGCTTTTATGAAAGTAAGTTTGTGTAGTTTAGTGCAGCTCTAAGGGGTGCTAATTGGAGCTCATAATATTGTCTAATAAGCTTGGGCTTTATCTCCCTTGCATTCAGACTTGGGTCAAATAAATTGGTTATGGATTCACCTACCATTGTGCATATATTTTTGTGAGATTAGCCTCTGGATATTGTTGTTGGATGTCAGTGGTTAATGGCATAATCTCGTTTTGGTAAATGAAGTTTATTTGGGAAATTGGCTAGGAGAGTTGTACTATGCTAAATGTACTAAAATTAGTTTGGCAATATCCTATATCTGTGTTGTGCAGCATAGTAGCCACTGACTACAAGTGGCTATTTAGTAATTGAAATGAGACTAGTGCCACTGAGAAACTGGATTTTTAATTTTATTCAGTTTTTAACAAAAGGTTGGTGTGTAGTGACATCTCATTGTGGTTTTATTTTACATTTCCCTAATGACTAATTATGCTGAACATCTTTTCGTGTTTATATGCTCTCTGTATATCCTCTCCATTGAGATGTCTATTAATAGCTCTTTTCATCTTCATTGAAGTGTATTGGTATACAAAAAATCCAAATGTAATAGTGCACATAATTTGGTGAGTTTAGACAAATGTATACACTCCTATTGCCATCACCACAATGCAGGTAAGAAATATACCTGTCACTTCCAAAAGTTTCCATTGTGCCCCTTTGTTGATGTGATCTTTTTTCTATTTTTTCCTTCCTTCCTTCCTTCCCTCTTTTCTTCCTTTCTTTCTCCTCTTTTCTCTTCCATTGTTTTCTCTTTCTTTTGTAGTAAGAACACTTAACATGAGATCTACCTTCTTAATATATTTTTAAATATGCAGTAATTTATTGTTAACTATAGGTACTTTGTACAGCAGATCTCTGTAACTTCATTGTCTTATATAACTGTAACAGTATGCCCACTGAGCAACAACTGTCCATATTCCCCTTTCCATATCCTCCATTAATCTTAACCACCATTTATTATATACTTCTGTACATTTGACTAGTTAAGATACCTACATTGTAGTGTTCGTCCTATGACTGACTTATCTTACTTAACATAATGTCATCCATGTTCATCCATATTATCATAAACAGCAGGATTACTCTCTTTTTAAGGGCTAACTAATATTCAGTTGTATGTATATACATTTTCTTTATCTGTTCATCTTTTGGATATTTATTAGGTTTCCACATCTTGGATATTGTGACTTTTGGTGCATTGAACATGGAAATGCAGGAATCTCTTTGAAATCCTGATTTCAGTTCTTTGGATGCATAACCAAAATTGAGATTGTTGGATCATATAATAGTTCCAGTTTTAATTTTTGGGAGAACTTAAATATCGTTGTCCAAAAGAGCTATATCATTTTACATTCCTAGTAACAGTATAGTATAGAAGGATTTCTATTTACCCACAAACTTGTCAAGCTATTTTTAATAATACCTAACCTAATAAGTATGAGATGATGTCTCATTGCAATTTAATTTGCATTTTTCTGATGATTGGCCATAATAATCTTTCACATATCTGTTGGCCATTTGTATGTCTTCTTTGGAGAAATTAAAAATCTTTTGTTCACTTTGACCAGTTTGTTTTCTTATTATTGAGTTGTATGAGTTCCGTATACATTTTGGAAATTAATGGCTTGTCAATTATGTGGCTTACAAATATTTTCTTTCATTCAGTTGGGAGATTGGTTGTCTTCTCACTCTGTTTCTTCTGCTGTGCAGAAGTCTTTTAGTTTGATGCAATCCAACTTGTCCATTTTTGCTTTTGTTGATTTCTTTTTAATGTCATATCCAAAAAAAATTGTTGCCAAACCTGTGTCATATAGCTTTTTTCCTATGTGTTCTTTTAGTAGATTTATGGATTCAGGTCTTATTTTTAAGTTTTTAATTCTTTGAGTTGATTTTTGTGTATGGTGTGAGACAAGGGTGCAATTTCATTCTCTACATGTGGATATCTCTTTTTCTCAGCACCATTTGTGGTAGAGATTATCATTTCCCATTGTATATTATTGATACCCTTGTTGAAGATAGTTGACTCTAAATGTGTGAATTTATTTGCAGGGGGGACCTAAAGCTTTTCCTCTAAGATCTGGTAACCACTCTCACTTCTGCTATTTAATACAGTATTAGAAATCTTAACCAGGGCAATTAGATGAGAAGTAGAAATGAAAGACACCAAATTATTAAAAAAAGAAGTAAAATTATCTATTTGCAAATGACATGATAATATATGTAAAAAACCCTGAAGATTCAACTAAAACAAAACGAAAATAAAACAAAACAAAGCAAGACACCATTTCAGAACAAATTCATTAAAATGAACAATGTTGGATAAAGCCGAATATCCTTCTTTAAAAAAAAAAAATCCTTCTGTTTTTCTAGACCACAGAGAGATCTTAGGGAGAAAACATTAAATTTTTAACCACTTAGCAATAGGTTCACTGCACGTGCCATACCTATATGAAGTTAGTAAGATTCCTCTCTATTTAGTTCTTTGAGAATTTTGTTAGTTGGATTTTGTTAAATTTGTTAAATATCAATTTTAGTCAATGATATAATTTTTTTTTCTTTAGCCTTTTGTGGTTGGTTACATTGATTTTCTTTATCTTTTTATTTTAAGGTTGGGGTTGGGGGAGGGGATGAGGGAGAGGGAGACAGAGAATCTTAGGCAGGCTCCATGCCCAGCATGAAGCTCCAAGCCCAGCATGAAGTCCATCTCACAGCCTTGAGATCACCACCTGAGCCAAAATCAAGAGTTGGACACTTAACCAACTGAGCCACCCAGGCACCCCACATTGATAAATTTTCTAATGTTGAACCTGCTTGCAATCCTGGACTAAATTCCACTTGTCATCACATATAAATTATATTTATACATTATTGGATTTGATTTACTATTTTTAAATGAATTTTTCATAGAAGTTCATTAGTAATATTCATCTGGAGGTTTTTTTTTTTTTTGTATTGGCTTCTCTCTTTTTGGTAATAGGGTAATAACAGCCTTAGAAAATGCAGTGGGCAGTATTTCTTTTTCTTTGTTGGGATGGGGGAAATACTGCATAAATCTTATGTTAATCCTCCTTTAAATGTTTGGTAGAATTCTGCAACTGAAATTTCTAGCCTAGAAGTTTCTTTCTGGGGGATCTTCATTTCTATGTATTACCCATTTCTGGGTAATATATATATATATATTTTTTTTTCTTTAATGATTTTGTGTGTGTGTGTGAGATTGAGCTCCATGCTAGGTGTAGAGCCTACTTAAGATTCTCTATCTCCCTCTCCCCCCCAAAATAATAACAATAACAATAACAATAATAATAATAAATGTGTTTCATATCTTTTAAGATCTCCTATCTGAAGATACAAAGAAACTACTTGAAAAATCATTACAAATAATAAATTAATTTTGTTTAGGATGAATATCATAATCACATATGCATATATTAATGATGTCTATGTAGCCAAGTAATATGATTCCATAAACAACAGTAGGAAGAAAAAGATAGATTACTAGAACAAAAATAATATACCTACATAGAAAAACCTAAAACACTTAGAACTGAAAAAATAATCTGGAAACAAATGGAGGAACATACTACTTTCCAGCATGTAAAATTCATTTTCTATATACTTTGGAAGAGCATCCTCTAAAAATAATCTATGAAATTATAATTTGAATAAATTTTCCAGTAATATATTTCAAAACTTTATAAAATATTTTATAAACTTTATTTGAATGAACAAGTACAACTGGAGTCAAAATATTAAAAAAATGAAAAGAAACACACCCTGTCATTAAAATATATTAACAATTATATGCAGAATAGTGTTTAATTTATGCCACAACAGACAAATAAATATGAATAGTAAAATGCCCAAAACTTCAGGTGTTTATATGAATTTAGCACATGATAAAGATTCACCTAAAAACAGCTGGTTTCACATGCTGAAATCTCAATTTTGGATACATTTTTTAATCTTATCTTAAAAACATAGACTTTGTCATGAAGTGTTACTACTTTTCTTTTACCCAGATGTTACCACTTCTTAGATCTTTGTTTTATCATAGTTTTCCTTTGTTTTAGTATCCACTGTATCCAAACATTGCCCATATGAGAATATGATGTACATTTTAAGAATTATCAGTGATACAGTGGAGATAAAGAATGAGGTTAGGGAAGACAGTCAAGGAAGACTGAGACCACTTAAAAGAGAATCACATCTCTTGATGTTTGAATCAAGAAAAATTTAAGATAGCGCTAATCCCATACTTACCTAAGGTTTTGTTGCTGAACTCTTTTCTTTTTTGGATTTTAGATAGTAAAACTTAACCTGAAAAATGATAAATGACAAAATATAATTGGTATTAAGAATAATATAAAACATTATTATAAGTATTATCAATTGACAGAAAAGTGGAAACATAGTACAAACCTGTGCAATGGTATCTAGGAGATTTGAAGTTGTACAATAAAAAATAATTGCATTTTTCTAATAAACTCTTCAAGTACTTTCAAAACTAAAAGATTATACATTCTGAATAAGTGAATTCATTGTTTGGAAGAGAAGTATTTAAATGTGAAAGGGCTTTAGATCTAGCTTTCTTTTGCCTCATCTACAAGTTTGCCTTTTCTAGGCAACGCAGTTGGTACTCTATGTCAACATAGGTATGTCAACTGAAATATTTACAGAGTTCTGTGTTTAAGTTATAAAAAGGTGTCTGTGTAAATTCAAATCTGGCTACTAGAATGAAAAAGGAATAATACAAATCTATTCAATAATGATGAAACAGCATAATTTCCTGTCAGGAAAACAAATTATGTTCTATCTTAGCTGGCATTTGTTGTATACTTTACTGATGTTTTCTTATTTAAATCATTTTCTTCTTGACTATTTTGAATCATTTAACGAGTTCCAGAATTTCATTAGTTACTAAAGCTGAACAGAAAAAATTGTCATTACTAAATATTGCTTTCAAACATCTTTAACATATTTCCTAACCTCCTAAGAATTAAAAAAAAAAAAAAGGAAAAAAAAAAAAAAAACTATGGTTTACTTTAAAAATGAAGCTCTTAAGTAATGTGCTGTAAACATGGGGAATAATAATGATTGTGGCTGGAAAACAATAGTGATAGATATGTTTTAAGAGTTAGTGTATCAAATGACTGGGTTTTGTAATTCTGATACCATTCAAAATAGAACCTTTACTGAGGCAAACAAAACAAAACAAAGCAGAAAGACAGAAAGGAGAGAAAAGAAAAGGAGAAAAGTGAAGACAGGGAAGGGGAGGGAAAGAGAAGGGAGGAGAAGGGAGAGGAGAAGGGGGAGGGGAGGAGGAAAAAGAAAAAAAAATGCTTAGCTATTGTACACTGAAGATGTTAAGGGAATTGATCCTCCAAATTGCTCAAGGAAATACTTGAGCAAATTGCTTAAGCTCTCTAAATTTACTTTATCCTTTAAAACTCAGTACAATACATATGGCATTTCTTATAAATAAAAATATAGAATTTATATATAAAAATATAAATGCTATTAATTATGCTTTTTGTATTGCTCCTCACCACTTTTTGTGAATGTACTTATTAATCTATGATGTTTACCTAATGAGGCTTTTAACTTCTTTATAAAAATGTATTTTACTTTCACTTTTCTTCAAAATTTAAATTTTTACTATATTATTATAGTTAACTTTCTTGGGAGCATGTATTAAATAAATTAACTTTTTCTTCTTAAAGGTCACTATTAACCTCTATTATTATCCTTAAATCCATCCCTTTTCTTTCTAGATTTTATCCAACTCTTCTATGGGTACTATTCTAATTAATTAAAAAAATTTTTCTTGTGTGTGTTTCTTCCCTTCCCACCTGGCCTTCCTTCCTTACCTCCATTGCTCCCTTTCTCACCCACTTTCCCAATTTTTCTCTTCTCTCTTTCCATCTCTCTGTTTTTCTCTTTGTTTCTCTCCTTCTTTGCCTCCCTCTCTCTTTCTTTCTTTCTCTTACCAAAAGCCTTGAAGTAGTTTTTCACATGCCTGTATTTTCTGATTTTCATAGCTTCATATTTTCCACTTTAATAATTTAACTATATTTTAATATTTAGCTTTCTTGTTTCTTTTACATATCATTTTCTAATATTCTTTTTCTTCTAATGTCCTTTTCCAGAAACCTTCTTTTCTCAATATGGAAAGACATATTTTATAATCTCAAATTCTGAATTTTTAGATGAAATTATTTCTAAATCCTAGAATTTATTAGAGATGAATACTCTGCAACCAAAAGACTTTATACCAGAGCCAGAATAATGTTTCCCGATACTAAATATTTTAATTGAAGCCTTGTAAAATAAAACTTAGCTACTATTTAAATCTAGTATTTATTGCCAGTCCTTCTAACACTCATCACAAAGAATCCAAGTACATAAACTCCATTAGTAAGATAAGTAAAAATTCAGTTTATAATAGTAATAAAACATAAACTGTATAAGGCATTTAATGAATCTACAAATTGTCAGATTCATTTTTTTTTCCTGAGGGTAAAGATTGATATATGATACATGTTTGGGAAAACTGAAAATAAGAAACTTTTCTAAATAAAATGAAAATATTATTTTCTGTCTTTGAAAGAAAAAAATTAAGATGGTTTATCTGAAGTCAAATTTGTAAGGACTACAAAGTCCAGACTACATATATATGTAGTAAAGTAAAAGAAATAACAATGAAAACTTCTCTTAACTCCTTGAGAGATACATGGATGCACTTTGTGATTGTCTTTATACTCCCAGAAAGAACCCTGAGTTCATTGGGGAAGTACATGATGATGGTTCCAAGTGTCAGAAGGCCTGTAATCTTGCACTGTAAAATAAAAAAGTTACTCTGACTTCATTGTCTGCTACGTTTTAAAGAAGACACACTAAGGTAGAGAAAGGTAATCTCTCCGTCAAAGAAAATATTGTCATTTTATCCTTAAACATGGCGTTATTCTTGCTCTTCACAAATAGGCAATAATGACTCGTTACCAAGTATGTTCTTAAATAGGCAGCCACAACAATGATGTGGAATAAAAGTCACAATTAGCTTTGCCAGGAGTGAAAGGGATTTTAAGGAAAGGGATTGGTGGAAAGAGCCAGGGAGGAAGCGCATTGCTATTAGCTGCACGATGATGATGTCTGGCAAAACTTCCAGGGACTCCCAAACAAACATGAATGACATTTTCGGGAGCTGGGAGCTGGGATTCTGTATGAAGTAGAGGCCAAAAAAGGGAGAACTTAGGGTTATACACACATTAATAGTTATTTAGCTACTTAACAATGCTTGAGGTATGCATTTCATTCCATCAACCCATGAAACACAGCACACACCATCTGCAGTGATGTGCGGATGGAGCTAGAATGTATTATGCTAAGTGAAGTCAGTCAGTCAGAGAAAGACAAATACCATACAATTTCACTCATATGTGAAATTTAGGAACAAAACAAATGAACATAAGGGAGGGAGAAAAAAAGAGAGAGATGCAAACCGTTTGAGCCTATTAACTATAGAGCACAAACTGAGAGTTGCTGGAGCGTAGGTGGATGGAGGGATGAGTTAAATAGGTGATGGGATTATGGAGGATATTTGTTCTTCGTGAGCAGTAGGTATTCTACTCCTGAAACCCATATTACACCATATGTTAACTAACTAGAATTAAAATAAAAACTTAAATAAAAACCACAACACACATAGGCATGCAAGCACATGCACACACACACACACACACACACACACACAAATGAACATGCAGAAATAATCAAGCTCCTTTAGGATAAGAGACATAGAAAGTAGAAACAAATTTGAATTTTGATTTTATGTGGCATGCTCTTTCATATCTTTAAAAATATTTGGTATATCACTATAAAATTACCTTTATTATGAAAAGTATTGATAACAGGGTCTATAGAGTAAACAATAGAACAAAAATCATATTTGAATTCCCTGACTTTTTCTGAATGCTATTGGTAGACTTTTTGAAAAATAAAGTATATTAAAATTATCACCCTTATAGGGAAATATCATGTTTCAGAATTATTTTAAAAAATCAAGAATTAAGTTATAATATTTTGAACCTTTAACTCTATCCATTCATGACTAAGTCAAATGTTAAATTAATTAAAGACAATTAATGAAGTACTAGAAATTTCACTAACTACAATGAAGTATAGAGAAAAATGTAATCAGTGAAAAGGTTGTATACTCTATACATTTTTTAAATTTTAATAATACAATTGAAAAGATATGTTAATTGTAGTTTCTCCAGCTGGTATTTCTTAGGTAACCAATATCTCCAAAAGATAATTAAAACTATATTTCCTTATGACTATTTTAGTACATTTCATATATCATTGCTCCATTACTATTGCAAGAATGATTAAAAGTTTTTTAAAAATATTAACTATATTTAGTTAATAACCAGTTGACTAAAGAAATGATTGAATGTAGGGGCACCTAGGTGGCTCAGTGGATTAAAGCCTCTGCCTTCAGCTCAGGTCATGATCCCAGGGTCCTGGGATCGAGCCCCGCATCGGGCTCTCTGCTCAGTGGGGAGCCTGCTTTCCCCTCTCTCTCTCGGCCTCCCTCCCCACCTACTTGTGATCTCTATCTGTCAAATAAATAAATAAAATCTTAAAAAAAAAGAAATGATTAAATGTAGGCATATATATATATATATATATATATGCATATATATATATATATGCACAATTGTATTATTTTAACATCTTATAGTAGAAATTCTGTGCATGGAGATAAATTTTTTACTGTTCTAAAAGAGAATGGGATATGGCAGACAAAGAAAGGAGAATGGAAGTCATCAATAGGAATGAAAGAGACTGATAAGGACTGAAGGAGACTTGAGGAAGGGTTATTTTTGGTACAGTCTCCAATGCTCTCTTTTGCAATTGCCATTAACAAAAAGCCTTAAATTATTTATGGTGATTTTTTTCTGGAATAGTTATGATTTTAACTTGAACATATGTATCTGCTCACATGTGTGATCTCATGTTAGACTGGCATAGTTTTACAAGAAGCACTACAGGTAAAATGGAAGCAGAAACTGCAAAGAAAAAAATATTACAAGGATAAGAGCCTCTCTATCAATTAGATTTCAACTTTTTTCAACATTTGTAGAGATCTTTAGAAGTGCTTTACATTTCTGAAGTTTATAGAACTGTAGAATTCAAACCAAAGATAGGGAGGACTATCTAAAATGTGTATTACTTTAAAAATTGGCTGAAATAAATGGTGAAGAATACTAATTAAATAAATTATCCCATACATGGGTGCCTGGGTATCTCAGTGGGTTAAGCCTCTGCTTTCGGCTCAGGTCATGATCCCAGGGTCTTGTAATCGAGTCCTGCATTGGGCTCTCTGCTCAGCGGGGAGCCTGCTTTCCCCTCTCTCTCTCTGCTGGCCTCTCTACCTACTTGTGATCTCTCTCTCACTCTATCAAATAAATAAATAAATAAAAATCTTAAAAAAAATATTATCCCATACAATAAAGTTTACCCACTTTGTATAGAGAGATTTTTCAAATCTCTCTTCATAATATAGTATGAGGTCAACATAGATGCTGGTTTGTATATGTTTGTCTCCTTTTATGTTGTGAACTATGCATCAACCTTGAGCAAATTATTTGACTTTTTTAAAAATATTTATTTATTTATTTATTTGAGAGAGAGGCAGTGAGAAAGAGCATGAGTGAGGAGAAGGTCAGAGGGAGAAGCAGACTCCCCATGGAGCTGGGCGCCTGATATGGGACTTGATCCCGGGACTCCGGGATCATGACCTGAGCCGAAGGTAGTCATCCAACTGAGCCACCCAGGCGTCCCTATTTGACATATCTTAACCCTAGATTCCTTATCCGTAAAATGTGATTAACAGCCACACCTCAGGGAATCCTTAAGAATTTAACTTTATAATGGATGTAAATACATAGAAAATGACAAGCATACACTAAACATCATCTAACAGATGACCTTGTTGTCATTATTACTATAGAATTGATCAAATTTGGTTGTTCTTACTTCCCATTATAGCATCCAGAATAATCTTACTTCTCTTATACCTTATTTCAGATACTTTAGAAAGGATTGTGTTCATTCTGTTCAAGGGAAAACATGAAAGTGTTGTCAAAGAAAATTACAAAGATAATTATCTGGATGAATAATATATACATAATGAATTTGTATTGAGGACATAATATTGATTATATCGGTGATACAAAATGTTAGGAATCCTGCTAAATATTATGGAAGTTATGAAGGTAAGCATTTTTTTTTTTTAAATTTTGATGTTGATGTTTCTCGTTAAAGAGGATGTAATAGCTTTCATCACTAAAAATAGTACAATTCGCATTCAGGAAGGAAGAAATTGCTTCTAGCTGAGGGACTGAGTAGAACAATGGAGGATGCAGCATTTGAGTTAGCATTTAGAAGTGTATGATTTTTACAGGTGGAGATATTCTAGGACACATTATTCTGAATAGGGAAAAGGGGCCAGGTGAAAATGTGGCGTTAGGACTATTTATTCATTCTCTTAACTAATATTTATTGCCAGTCTACTAAATACTAGGTACTATGCACGATGATAGGAATAAAATGTGAGTATAATATCAACCAAGATATTAAGTCTAAGACAGGTATTTAAGTGGAGATCTGAAAGATGAGTTAATAGAGGGAAAAAACATGGAAATGGGTGTCACAGTAGAAACATAAGAACAAGGTTACCATTGTGATTAGAAGAACTAAAGGAAGCCAGGATATCATGGGTCTGGAAATCAGGAGGGATGTGTTGATGGGTGACTAAAAATCTGGAAGTAGTCAAACTGCACAGCATCTTGAAAGCAAGCAATGCCAGGGGCCTGATCTTGATGACAAGGGTAGTATAAAATCATTGAGGATGTCCAAAGAGGCAGGGCTTCATATGATTGCATCTCTGTCTGAAAATTTTGCTGTGAGTACGATGGAAAATGAACTGGAAAAAAGAATACTCAGGACAGGCAACCAGTTAGTGACCATTATAATATTCTAGTTGTGAACACCTAGTGGAAGGCATACTTGAAAAATATAAATTTATTTTTATTGAAAAATAGTTGACATACAATGTCATATTAACTTCAGGTACACAATGTAATGGTTCAACAGTTCTATATATTATGCTATGCTCACCATAAGTACAGTCACCATCTTGCCTTCATCAAACATTATTATATCATTGACTATATTCCATATGTTGTACTTTTCATCCCCATGATTTATTTATTTTATTTTATAACTTGAAGTTTGTACCTTTTAATCCCTCTCACCTATTTCACCAATTTCTGCATCCTCTGGGAACCACTAGTTTGTTCTCCATATTTAAGTCTGTTTTGTTTTGTTTTGGTTTGGTTTGGTTGTTTTCTCATTGTTTTTTTTTAAGATTCTATACACAAATGAAATTATATGGTATTTGTCTTTTCCTGTCTAAATTCTTTCACTTAGCAAAATGCTCTTTAGGTACATCCATGTTGCTGGAAATGGCAAGATTTTGTACCTTTTTTATAGCTGAATAATATTCTGTTAAATATATCACACATCTTCTTTATGCATTTATCTGTTGATGAACATTTCTGTTGCTCCTATAATGTGGCTATTATAAATAATGCTGTATTAAACATAGAGGTGTGTATATCTTTTCAAATTATTGTTTACATTTTTTTTTGGTATAAATATCCAGTCGTGAAACTACTGCTACTAGATTGTATAATATTTCCATTTTTAATTCTTGGAAGAACCTCCCTACTGTTTTCCACAATGGCTGCACCAATTTACATTTCTACAACAGTACACAGGGGTTCTCTTCCCCTCACATCCTCAGTAACACTTATTTCTTGTCTTTTTGATTCTAGCCATTCTGACAGGTTGTATCTTATTGTGGTTTTGATGAAGTCAGTTTTAATGAAACAAATTTTATCTTGAATAAAATATAATACTCAGTTGAGAATACAAATTTAAAGCCAAAATATTGTGGGAACAATAAAAACTAAAATTTTGAATATAATATGATGGTGATAAAGCCAAAAGATACTGAACAAAGTGTAATATAAAAAAGGATTCTGAGAAAAAAAATATTTCTCTAATCTAGCTTCTTTACAAAAAGGATTTGCAAGGAGACCAACTGGAAATCAGTTGGTCAATTCTAGAGCACTAGAATATAGATATAAGTTGATTGGGAGTAAAAGAAAATATAAGTTAAAACAATTTAAAATTCAAAGTAGATGAAAATAGAAAAATTATTCCATAGGATAGTATATACCACCTTTAGAATATTTTTAAAATTAAGACAACTTTTTGCCCCATTTTATTTTATTTTCAGTGTTCCAAAATTCATTGTTTATGCACCATACCCAGTGCTCCATGCAATGTGTGCCCTCCATAATACCCACCACCAAGCTCACTCAACTCCCAACCCCCCTCCCCTCCATAATCCTCAGTTTATTTCTCAGAGTCCACAGTCTCTCATGGTTTGTTTCCCCCTCTCGATTTCCCCCATCTCACTTCTCCTCCATCTCCCAATGTCCTCCGTGTTAATCCTTATGCTCCACAAGTAAGTGAAACCATATAATAATTGACTTTCTCTGCTTGACTTATTTCACTCAGCATAATCTCTTCCAGTCCCGTCATGTTGATATAAAAGTTGGGTATTCATCCTTTTAAGATAACTTTTTAAAGCAGAGTTCACAGCAAAATTGAGAAGATACACAGATTTCCCATGCATTCTCTGCCCCCCACACATACATAGTATCTCCTGTTACACAGTATCCCTCCACCACAGCATTCATTTATTATGAGCAATGACCTTACATTGACAGATCATAATGAACTGAAGTCCATACATTATATTACAGTTCACTCTAGGTGTTGTATAGTCTATGGGTTTGGGCAAATGGATAATGATATTTATCAATCACTATGGTATCGTGCAGATTATTTTTACAGACCTAAAAATTGTCTGTGCTCCTCCTTTTACTCTCTCCCTGCCCAGCCAACCCCTGTATACCATTTATCTTTTTACTGTCCCCATAGTTTTGTTTTTTCCAAACTGACATATAATTGGAGTCACAACACAATATAGCCTTTTCACTTAGGGATATGCATTCAATTTCCCTTTGTTTATTTTCATGCCTTAATACTAATTTCTTTTTAGCACAGAATAATATTCCAGTGTCTGGATGTACCACAGTTTACTTATTCATCCACCTACTGAAGGACATCTTGGTTGCCTCCAAGTTTTAACATTTATAAATAAAACTGCTGTAACATCCATGTACAGGTTTTTTTTGTGTGGAAATAAGTTTTTAACTCTTTGGTAAATATCGGGGACTGTGATTTCTGGACCATATGGTAAGAGTATGTTTAATTTTGTAAGAAACTGACAAATAAATAAAAACACTGAAATAGGGATTTTTTAAAAAACTGTGTTAGTTAAATATACATTTGTGTATTTCCAAGCATGTGCCATATGTCAGACATGTTGCTAAAGAAAAAGACAGTTGCAGAAAGAAGTAAGCATGCAGGCGGTTTATTTGGGTGTGCTTTTGGGATCAGCACCTTTGAAAGGGAAAGAAAGGGAACAGGTCTAGATAAAGGGAATAGTTAGGCCATGATGAGGTCCAGCAATATATACATCTGTCACCACAGGAAACTTTGAAGGCAGAATGGCCCTTCATTGTTGTCTCAAATTTGGGTGGAAGGTCAGGTCTTTGTTCCCTTGCATTAACCAGTCATTAGATGCAAGGGTAGCTAGAGAAATCTTTTCAGCTGAGTTCCTAGAGTTCCTAGAGAGGTGTGACAGTAGAGGGTTATTGCCAGCAGCACTTCCAACAATAGGCAGAATAATTCCCTCAGTCTTGAAGGAGGATCTGGGTGACATATCACAATGTAATACACTGCATATCATTCTTAAGAAAACAAATGTAGAGAAAAGTTAATATCCTCTCCCACAGTCATTCTCCACCTTTTTTTTTCCCCCCTAATAGAACCTCAATTTAGTGGAAATTACTCTAGCCGTTATTTATGTCAGGGAAGACGTTTGTATCCCCAGATCCCAGACTCAGAGAAAAAATTATGGTTAATACAAACAACTCTTTTCCACTGGGTTTCTGGGAAAGAATTAAATCCTAATACCCTGAGACATTCATTTTGTGTAATAAAGTAACTTCTCTCCCATGCATCTGAAATGGTGCTGACCATGTACTGTCCTTGAAAAAAATTGAGAAGATAGTGTTTTATAGAGCTTTATTCTATCCTGTAAACCTAAACCATCCATGTGGTTTCATTAGCCTTTGTATGGTGGGCATTCTGAAATAGTTCTGTGAAAAGTGAGGGGGCATGATTCTTAGGGGACTTCTTGGAAGGCTTTTCTTAGGGTTAAAGGGCAAGTCAAGACAGGGATATTTTCATACTTATATCTGTACACTAGGATATGAAGATAAATTACCTAAATATTGTATCTCCATGAATAAAACTGAGAAAATGCTAAGAATGACAGAGAAAAGATATAGAACACAGGTCCTTGAGGACTGCACTTTGGAATTAAGCAAAACCCGGATTCTCCCTATCAATACCCATCAGCATATGTTAAATTAAGGAGGAAAAACGTATATTATTTAAACACATTTTAAAACCCACCCAGAGGTTAAAAACATCTTAATTGTCACAATAAGTAAGAACTTACATATTTATGACTAATCCTGAATTCTGTACACTTTCCATTATATGTGTTGTCTCCTAAATGCATCTGATGCCAACATATATCTGATAGTGTTTTACAAAACAAAATATATTTTTATGAAGCAAACAGATGTGTTATTTTTGCAACAGTTTCTACTTTCATGTATCCTCGGAAGCCAGATAAGGTTTTTGAGGCCCTTAAACATATTCCTCCCCCATCAATGGGTCTGGGTACATTACTCAGCCATCAGAGGCCTCAGCTTAAAATACTTTTCCTGTTACTCTTAGGACTCTATTCTTTGCTACTTGGGTCCCAGCACCTATCCTCTACCACACACACACACTTCTTTTTTAATTTTAATTTAATTTTTTTTATTTTTAGCAGCAAATGTCATGTGTGCTGTTCTTTTTGAGGGGTATATAGATTATAGAAAGCAAGGATTTAGAAAGAGTGGATGATAGAGAAATGGGTTATTGCTGCTTGTATTCAGATTTAACCATGTGTTAAATTGAGAACTCTGTTCACATACTACTATTATTTCAAATATAAATTAAGAAAACAAACTAGTTTTAGGCTGGAGATAAAGTGTGATAAAATTTAATGAATATTGAAGTGTTAATTCACCATTTTTTCTGAGCTCTTATGTGTCTTTGAGGCACAATGTCCTAATTCACCAAATGAAAGCTGTGGATTTCATGATTTCTAATGCTTTTCTAAATCCAAATTCTGTCAGTTCTCTTCCTATTGCATGAAAATATTAATGACATGACAGTCAATTTTTTCTTATATGTGAAACCTCTTTAAAATTCTATATTTTTGATATTTGAATAGAAAAAGAAACAACTGGTTGATTTGTGAACCTTTTATGGAGTATGAGCAAGAAGAACATTCTGAAATACTTTTAAGAATCACCGTAGTTAAGAAAATAAAGATCCCTAGAAACTGCATCTTAAAGTGTTTTTATATTTTAATAGAGACACTTTTATAGTTGGAATCATACAGTCATGATTTTAGGAAAAAAATAAATTCAGCTCCCATATATTAGTTACTTCATTTAAATTATATTATAAAATAAAACAAAGAATGAAAATTCTTTAATTGGAATACCAACTAAAAACTTATTTCATTTCTTGAGAAGTGAGTAGTTAAAAAGTGAATGAATTCAGGGAGAAATCTAAGAGCTATTATAAATAAAGGGTCATATGTTATATTTGATAAACTTTGCTGTTTCTTATCATTCTAGGATTAATATTATTGAGCATTGCATTGAGTCAAGAGATCTTCTGTCATATTTTCTATTACTGTTCTAATGCTATATTAAAACTATATAACTCATGATTATTTTCCTTTCATCTTGGAAATAATGAAATAGACAAATAGAGGCTGTTAAAATAAAACTCTCTAAGAATTTTTTCTAAGATTTCTGAGCCCAAATTTTAAAGGTAGATTTGTATATAAATTGTATATAAAGTTAGATTGTATATAACCTCAAAACAAAAAACAAACATTTCTAGCCACGTTTTTATGTACTATTTCTACTTATAGAACGGAAAGTTGGTACTTCAACCCATGTTAAACATATGATAAACGTATGATTGCTTATAACTAGTGCCAATAGACCATCCGCTAAGAACGGAGTCAAAATAGATTACTTATACAGAAGGCATTCCTGCTTCTTTGAAACAAATGCATTTATGGCTAATACCTTAGGTATCTACTTCCCCAAAAAAGGAACAGTTGTCATTAAAACAGTCTCATGCACATATGTCGCGGCCAGCATGATGAATTGGCCAGGGATACCGTGAGAGCTAAGAGGATGGTGAAAATAAAGTAAGAGACAAAGAGATGGGGGCAGGAGGGATACTGAAGATGATGTCCAACAGTGCCAAATTTATTCCACGTCTTACAGTCATTTATGAGGCAGACCAGAATAGGAGGAGCATTACATCAGTACATTGTCAGATGACCACAAGTTTCTATAACAAGTTTACATTTACTACAAACAAACCTAGTGATACTAGGTAGTTTTGGCTGAAGCCATTAGCAAGACAATCAACCAGGGAGTGGGTTATGGGAGGTACAGGAACAATAAGGACCAACTAAGAATTCATGACCCTGACCACATCTTTCCCTTCTGTAGGGGGAGTGTGTGGGAAGTCAGTAGGCAAGCGCACGACACATAGCACAGACCCTTTCCCAGTGTTACTCAACTTTCCCGTCCTTAACCTTGTCAAGGTGTCCGGACTTTGAAGGAGACACAAGTCAGGGCCTGTTTTGGTCCTCGACTCCAACCGTGCCCTGGCCTCCAACACACACAGTTTTTAGATATCCCTCACCCCAGGGAAAATAAGAATGGACTATGGGCCTGGAATACTTTTCTTAAAGAGGCCACATAGCCTGTGCTGGGTTTATCACCTTGTATGAGAACAACTTTCCCTGGTTTGTGATCAATGACGGTTCCTTTATTCTGCTTAAGCATTTGTGTTGATGGTTGTCAGGCAAATCCCCAACTTTTAGCACTTCAGACTCTAAGGGAGAGGAAAGTGTCCTGCTCCTTCAATAGGAAATTCATGTTTAGGATTATTTCACTATGTTGCTGCCAGGCAGGGTCACCCACTAGTCGTAAGATAGCAACAGAAACTATTAGAGCTGACCTTTCTTTGTGTGACCAAAAGTATTGTCAATCTGGTGCTTGGCTGTGCTGTGTTTTCTTCGGCAACTCTTATACCAAGATGCAGTGGGCAGAAGTCTTCGGGCTTCTGTTCCTAATGGCTGGCATGATGACCTTTGCTATCTTCTATGTAATTGGAAGTCTTTCCTTGTCATTGGTGACCATCCATGGTGCTCTGCTCAGCAGCAGTCATGCTCAGACACAGCCAAAAGAAAAGAAGTAAAAATAAATATAATAATATGAGGGCAGAAAACAAGGTGATAATGGGTAGTGCCATCTGTTAAGCACTGAACTCGGTTTGGGCTCAAGTCATTATCTTTGGATCATGAGATTGAGCCCCATGATGGGCTCAGTGCTCAGTGCGCAGTGTGCTTAAGACTTTCTCTCCCTCTCTCTCTGCCCTTCCCCCTGACTCTTTCTCCAAAATAAATAAATTAATTAAAAAGAAAAGAAAAGAAAACAATGTGGTAAATATAAAAGTTGTGCGATATTGTTTTTAATGCAAACTCAGTAGTGGGGCTAAATTAGCCCTAGACAAAAGATTATTTGCTGAAATAATATTAAAAGCAAGCCTCAAAATAATAAAATATGTCCAAGTAACTTAACTGCATACTGAATAAAGCACATTAATATTTAAGATTTTATACAAGAAAACCCAATCCACAAATGTAAAATTTACATGTGACATTTATTAAAAAATTGTAATGCATTTTAAAAAGCAAGAAAATATGACCTATTACCAAGAAGATTTCAGTCAATAGAAGTAAGTAAAAGAATATACAAGCATTTCTGTTAGTGTTTTTCATTTCTAGCATTTCTTTTTGGTACCTTCTTAGAATTTCCATCTCTTTTCATACATTGCCATCTATTCTTGCATGTGATTCACTTTCCTTTACAGCCCTTAGCATGTCAATTTTAATTGTTTTAAATTGCTGGTCTGATCATTCCAGTATCCTTACCATATCAGCACCTGGCTTTGATATTTGTTCTCTCTCCTTAAACTGTGTTTTTGCCTCTTAAGTAAGTCTTGTAATTTTTTTTTCCTTGATAGGCAGACATTAGGTAAAACCCCTGTAAGAAAGACTTTTGTGATGTGGTGGTAAGGTATTAGGGAAGAGCAATCTTTCTGTTGTTCTGTGATTAGATTTTAGTCTTTTGAGCCTATGCCTTTGGACTATGAACTTTACTTGTGCTTCTCAGACTCCCTTCCCTGAAGTCAGAGAGAGGACTAAAGTGGGCTGCAGTTGGATTTATCTCTTCCTCCATGTGGAAGGCTAGAGCCAGCTGAAGTTGGGTATTTCCCTTCCTCCAAATCACTTAGGTTCTGACAAAATCCAGACAGACTCAGCTCTGCTTAGTTTCTCCTGAAGGCAGACCTTGTTAAAAAGAACAGAGATGTTCTATTTAAAAAGTGGTTCCTTTTCCCTCCTCCCTGCTAGAAGCACGAGGGGATTTTCCTCAGATATTTACTGCCAGGGCCTGGTAGATCTCCTAGAGGTAAAATTTATAAAAGTGTGAAGGTCCCCATATGCTGATTCCCTCTGAAGTTGTTAACTCTCAGATTTGTCCACACTGAGTCCAGCAATGGATCAACTAACTACATTTTAGGTTTCCCTATCCCAACACTGATGTCTATAGCGGTTTCAGCTCATGGTAAATTGCAGTTCTCTGTATTTGCCATCTGTCTCTCCATTTGGTGGAGGCAGTGGTTTACCGTGTAACCTCACCTTTCATGAATTTAAGAGTTGTTGACTTTTCAGTTTATTTCATTTTTTGTTTTGTTTTGTTTTGTTTCATTTTTTTTTTAGTTGTTGTTAGGACAGAGTGGTAACTTCCAAGCTTCTTACATGCCAGATAAGAAACTACAAAATTTTATTTTGTTTAATGAATAAGTATATCCAGTAAGCCCTTACCTTGTTTTAGAAAGCCTATAATGGAAAACTGTCAGAAAACTAATACTCCTCACATTCAGTCTTCCAAACAGAGTAATTATCTTTTAATTATTTGGCGTTGTGTAAACTGATTTAATTATGATGTTTAAACATTAATTTCCTAACTTACAGATGATGGAAAAAAACTACTGGCAGCCAATATGGAAAGTTGAGACTATGGGTTCTTTGCATGACTCCCTAATGTATCCCTCCTTGCATAGACAGATATGTCTCATTAAGGCTTATTACAGTAAATGGCCATTGATCTTCCTTGGTTCTATTACATTTTTATTCATTATCATCCTTCATTCTAATAGCAATGCATTAAACATGATAAATATCAGAATTTTAGGAAATTCTTTGAAAGTTGGCAAATATAGGTTTAAACTCAATAGCTGGTACCTAAATGGCAGATGAGTGAATTTCACTGGCATTGGATATTGCAAATGGGTGAATTTCACTGGGAAACTACAATGGCAAATGGTTATTTCTCTATATTTTAATATAAAGTAGATAAAAAAACATAAAGTCCATGAAGGAGATATAGGGAAAGAATATCCCTGGCCTAGGAAGTTATTGAGTAGGGAAGAGTGAATTAAGAGGACACTGAATTTGGCATAAAATCATATTTGCTTGAGACATCCACCCAGAATTTTCAAAGCATTGTAGAAAGTGGGAGAAAGTATCTTTCTTAGTATGTAATTGAGTAGAGTTTACTATAAGTATATTGTTAAGCAAACAACCTGCTCTGAGCGAGAAACATTTCCAAGTTCTGACAACTAACTGCCAATTGAAACAAAGTAAGCAGGTCTCCAAGTGACCAACAGCAGGAAACAGATACTTGACAATATATGCAGTCAAATTACTCAGGTTAACTGAAGATATGGCAGTCCCTACTCTTGTTTTTCTGAGACATCTAATGATAAAACATGACTGGTCACATTTCAATCTTTCCTACATGTATTAGAAGGGAAATATTTCTGAATAGGTACATCTTCACAGAATTCCTTAGACCTCCATAGATTCAAATGTGAAAGCAAGTTTGAGAAGTACTGGAAAGAGCTGAGACCTTTATTTCATGATCAAATACATTATCATCATGATTCTGGTTTGGGGGTTGGTTTTTTGTTTGTTTCCACTTGGATTTTTTGATTTGGTAAAATGAAACCTAATATTGTTACTTCCCTAGGGTATGAATTCCTGGAGAAATATTGTGATGAGTTGGTTAAAAACGGAAATTTTAGAGTTACCAATTTCTGGATTTAATCCGTACTTTTTGTTTTGTTTTGTTTTCTGGTTTTGTTGTTTTGTAAGTAACCCTTCTGAAACAATGGTGCATGAGGAAATTAAAAGATGCATATGGAGGTGGAAGATAGCAGACTCCTTGAGTTATTTTAGTTATTTACTATATATAGTAGTTAAAATTTGGTTTGTTATGTTGGTAGCAACAGTTGAAGTTATAGGGATGGTGAGAGTGTGGGGATATAGGACTTTGATGACATTTGTGACAAGGGGTATTTTGGTAGCTGTAGGCATTAGCAAGTTGAACTTTAAGTGGGGTTCAATGGATAGGAAACATGATGTGAAACATTAATCTTAAAGTTGTATTCTTTGGCCCCTATAAGTCACTGAGATGTATTCAGGGGGTCTATAAGGCCCAAACTATTTTATAACAGTTTTTAGATAATAATACTAAGGCATGCTTTTCCTTTTTTTTTTTTTTCTTCATGTGTTAATTTTTGCATGCATACAAAAGCAGTGGTCGGCAAAATTATCAACAACTCAGCACAAATAAAAACAGCTCTGCCATTGTGTAATAGTCATTATATTTTAAACTGTCACCTACTCATGGGAAACAAAAAGTTTCTCCAAGAATGTTTTGATGAAGCAGTAAAATAATTAGCTTTCTAATATTTTGAACTTAATATCTTTTAAAAAATATTCTCTGTAACACATTGAGAATGTAGAAAAATCTCTTCTGTGCACTGTAATAAAATGATTGTCTTGGGGAAAAAAAACACTTGTGTGATTGATTTGTCAGCTGACCTAGCTACTTATTTTATGGAATGCCACTTTCACTTAAAAGAACAACTGACAGACTAATGATGGTATTCAGATTTGGGCACTGGCAGAGATATTCTGAAAAACAAACAAACAAACAAAGCTTGAAATAAGCCTGTCACTGCAAGGGGGGAAAATCTGTACTTTTGGCATCAGTGACAAAATTTGAACTTTTAAGGAAAATAAGAATTTTGAATAGCACATCCAAATAGATTTTCAATACTTAAAAAACCTTTCTAGTGAGATGGGTGGTGATATTAATAAATGCGATTGTTTTAGATATTATACCCTGTGATTTGGCAATATGTGAAAGAGGTTCAATATCAGTGATTCAGTGTTTTCCAAAGGACCAATTTATAATGTTACAAAATGAGCGTGGGTGTGATATCCACACAAAGTACAAGATAGAGCAATGGATTTTAAAGTAACTGAATATGAAAAAATTTTAATGTGATTTCAGGATTCAACTTGCAGCTATCCTTGAAGAAACTACCTTTTTTTTTTGTCTTTGAGTTTTGGTGTACTATCAAAGTAGGATAATTGTAATCACTTCAAGGGAAGAATAAAATAGTCCTTATTTTTCAAACTTCCTTATCTGTGAAAAGTTGTATTTTCTTACTATTCTTCCATCAAAACAAAAATATGATGGAATATGGATGTATGTTCTGAGAATTATACTGAATTTTTTAAAAAGCCAGTAACAAAAAATTTTACAGATAGTATGATTCTATTTACATAAAGTTCTTAAAATGACAGTTTTAGGTTTGGGTGGCAAACCAGCTTACTGGTGGCCAGTAGCTAAGGAAGTAGTAGGACGGGAAGGAAGAAGGTGTGGTTATTAAAAAGATAGTGGGAGAGATCTCTTCGGTGATGAAAATATTGTATTTCGCATTTTGCAAATACAGATTCTGCAGCATTGTAGTTTGGCAATATCCTGGTGGTGGTATTTTATTATAGTTTTGCAATATGTTAAATTGCTGAAAATTGAGCAAAGAATGACTGAAAGCTCTATGTGTTATTTTTTTTAGAACTGCATGTTAATTTACACTTACCTCAAACTAAAAACTCAGTGGAAGTTATGGACAATATTCACTGCTTATATATAAAATATAGGTGGTGTTTACAACAGAAATTAGAAACCAAATCTCCAACACCTGGGAAATAGACTAAATCATATTTATAAATTGCTCTTATTAATAGTATTTTACCTATAGGTATTTTTAACTTAATTTTTTATTAAGTTTTTAATTTTAATTCCAATAATTAACATACAGTGTTATGTTAGTTTAAGGTATATCATATAGTGATTCAACAATTCTACATTACATCAATTCATCATTACTCAGTGCTCTTCATGAGAGTACTCAATTTCCTTTGCTTATTTCACCCAATCCCCACCCACTTTCCCTCTGATCTGCTTTATTTTAAACAAGTACTCTCAATGAAGTATCGTTGTTGTTTTTCAATGAGAACATTTTTTACTTAAATCATACTTCAAAATACATGGTTCTAAAAAATATATATGTAAAACATTCTATCCAAGAAAAATAGATACACATTTTCTTCAAGTACACACAGAAAAATCCCTGGTTAATATCCCATAAAAAAAGATGTAACAAATATTTCAAATTTAAGAAGACTGATATGATACCAAGTATATTTTTCAGCCAGAATGATTAAAAACTAAATATCAACAATAAAACAGCTGAAAAACTCTACAATGTAAATGTTAAATACTTAATATGTAAATAATAAATGGTGCATTACTATACAAGCAATGGACCAAATAAGAAATGGATCAAAATGTGTCTGAAGGGGTCTTGGGTGGCTCAGTTGATTAAGCATCCAGTCTTTGGTTTCAGCTAAGGTCATGGTCTCAGGGTCTCGAGTTTCAGCCCCCATGTTGGGCTCTATCCTCAGTGGGAAGTCTGATTGAGATTTGCTCTCTCCCTCCCACTCTGCCCCTCCCTTTTCTCTAAAATAAATAAACAGAAAATCTTTAAAATATATATATCTCAAAAGAAAAAAGGCAATATTCTAAAACCTACAGGATGCAGCAAAAGCAGATAGAGTAAAATTTATGCTATAAATGCCTGTATTAAGAAAAAAAGTTTAAATAAACAGCGTTATACCACAAGGAACTGGAAAAAGAAGCTTCGCTGAAATTTAGTAGATGAAGGAAATAACAAAAAGATCAGAAATAAATAAAATAGAGAACAAAATAAACAAAAACATAATGTTGAAGGTAATGACCAGTTTTCCCAAAATAAATAAATAAATAAATGGACAAACAAAATTAGCAATGCTTTAACTACGATAATTAAGGAAAAAAAGAGAAGGCTCAAAAATCAAAATGAGAAATGGAAAAAAAAATACCACAGATTACCACGGAAATACATAGTGTAATAACAGATTACTATAAACAATTATATACTAAAAAATCAGATAAATTAGAAAAAAAGAAGAGATAATTCCTAAAAACACACACGTTGTCATGATTGAATCATGAATCTTGAATCCAAGAAATAGGAAATGTTCTTGTACCAATAACAAGAATGAAAGTTGAGTCAGTAATCAAAAATCTCCCACCACAAGAAAGTCAAAGACTACATGGTTTCATTGATAAATTCAACCAAATATTTAAAAATAATTAATAACGATCTTTATCAAAATCTAACAAATAACTGAATAGAGACAACACATTCAAAATCATTCTATGAGGCCAGTGCTACCCTGATGCCACAACAGGATAAAGCAATACAAGAACAAAAAAGTCTAGTTTGTTATCTATGTATTACCACTCTGACTTTTGATATCCATTGTGTGATGTTTCTCCATTCTCTCACTTTCAATCTTCAGGTGTCTTTAGGTCTAAAATGAGGCAGGCAGCACATAGGTAGGTCTTCTTCTTCTTTTTTTTTTTTTTAAATCCATTCTGACACCCTGTGTCTTTTGATTGGTGCATTTAGTCCATTTACTTTCCAAGTAATTACTGATATGTATTTTTTACTTGTTTTTTCATTGTTTCTGAAGATTTTCTCTGATCCTTTCTTGTCTTTGTCACTTTTAATCTCTCCTTTGCACTTAAAGTGTTTCCTTTAATGCTTCTTGCAGAGCTGGTTTAGTGGTCATGAACTCATTCAATTTTTGTTGGGAAACTCTTTATCTCTCCTATTCTGAATGATACCCTTGCTGGTATCATTTTTTTTTTAAGATTTTATTTATTTATTTGACAGACAGAGATCACAAGTAGGCAGAGGCAGTCAGAGACAGGGCGGGGGGGTGGTGGGGAGAAAGCAGGCTGCCTGCTGAAGCAGAGAGGCCTATGTAGGACTAGATCATGTCCTGAGCTGCAAGCAGAGGCTTTAACCCACTGAGTCACCCAGGTGCCGCTGGATAGACTATTATTGACTGCAGATTTTTCCCATTCAGCACTTTGAAAAGATCATGCCACTCTCTCCTGATTTCCCAAGTTTTCTGTTGAGAAATCTCCAGCTAGCCTTATGGGTTTTCTCTTGTAATTTAAGGACTTCCTTTATCTTGTTGCTTTTAAGATTTTTGTCTTTATCATTATGTTCTGTAAATTTCATTACAATATATCCTGGTGCTGACCTGCTTTTGTTGATTTTGATGGGAGTTTGCTGTGCCTCCTGGATCTGGATGTCTGTTACTTTCTACAGTATAGGGTAGTTTTCTGCTATTATTTCCCCAAATAAATTTTCTGGCTCTTTTTCTCTTTCTTCTTTTTCTTGGAATTCTATAACACAAATGTTATTATATTTGATGGAGTCACTGAGCTCTTTAAGTCTATACTCTTGTTAGATAATTCTTTCCTGCTTTTGTTCAGTTTCTTTATTTTGATAATTTTGTGTTGTAGGTCACTAATTTGTTCCTCTGCTTCTTCAAGCCTGCTGTTCATTGCATCAAACTTATTTCCAGTCTCCTTTATTGCATTTCTCATCTCTCATCTGATTCTTCCTGATGTCTTCCATTCTTTTCTCAAGCCCAATGAGTATCCTTATGATTTTTGCTTTAAATTCTCCATTAGGCATGTAAATTATATCTGTTTTGCTTTGATCTCTGTGGCATTATATTGTTTTCTCATCTGGGATAAATTCCTCTGTCTTGGCATTTTATGCAGTTTACAGTCCTCCACCATACCAGCTATCCTATCAAAGGGTGCTTATTTTTTTTTAATTCTAATGAAGTCATCATGATTATATAACATGGTAATGTATGGGAAAGCTGGGTAAAGGGAATATAGATTTTTTCTTTCATTACAGTTCTACATATTTAAAATTATTTCAAAGTGAAAATTTAAAGTCAACTAAATAAAACTAAATAATCAAAAAGTAAAAATTATAAAAAATGAAAATTGAATTTAGTAAAATAACAATGGTTGAAAAATAGATTAATTTAGCTGTACATAGGAGGGAGGAAAGGAAGTGTTAAGACAAAATCTAGCAATGAGAAAGTAATATATGTAAAAAAAGAAATTCTGAAAATTAAAATCACTGTGAGGTACTTTCACTCCAAAAATAGAAATTTAAAATAAAACCACAAACTATAATTTATGAACATTTATGAACTCTCCACCAACTAAAGTTACCCAGATACATGTAAAATGTTGCCTTTTTTTCTTCTAATGATGAAAAAAATCTCAATATGATATATTGGATAATTTTCTAATTATGGTAATATGTAAAGGCCATAAGACCACATTGACTAAGTATTAAATTTTAACTTTGATCTTGATTTTCAGAAATTACATTATAAAGTATAACAAAAATAAAAGCAAAACAAAAAAAAAAACCACAAAAATTATTCTAACTCATTCTAACATAACAGCTAATACATGAAATTTGGGGAAATTTATATTTAAATCAAGAATAATTCAGAGAACTTTTGATAAAGTCAAAAGCATTATTATCAATATTCAAGAAATTTTATAAATATATTTATATAATTATATAAACATGAGTAGAAAGCAATGCAATTGTAGGTTTCCATATTGAAAATAAAGAAGAATCAGCCACATTTTAAATATATACTATATACTTGTGTTTATGGCCAGATTTATCGAAACACATCTTTGGTAATCAGAGCCTTCTTTTTCTATTTAGCTAGAAGGTCATTCAAATATGTATTGGTTGTTAGTGTTCCTTTCTTTCTCCAGTAACCACAAATTTATGAATATGATTCATATCTATAATTCAGAATATTTGGGGGATGCCTGGGTGGCTCAGTCAATTAAGCATCTGATTCTTGGTTTGGGCATAGGTCATGATCTCCTGGTCATGGGATAGAGCCCTGTGTCCAGCTCCCCACACAGAGTAGGGTCAGTTTCAGAGTCTCTCTCCCTTTATTTACCCCTATTCTCCTTCCCCTACTCATGTATATGTGTGTGCACTCTCTCTCTCTAAGATAAATAAATAAAATATTTTTTAAAAAATATGTTCCACTGTTAGTTATGGTAATTCAGGAATGGGCACACAGATCAAGGTAAAAAAAAAAACAGAAAATTTCCTGGACTTCATTTGCCAGATATTTTGCCCTTTGGAATTCTCTTAGTGTAAATAAATCCAGTCCAGAGATATCTTTGAAAGGAAAAAAAAAAAAAAGGAGAAAGGAGAGAATGGAAGAGAAGAGTTTTCAAATAAAATTGTCATCATAATAAATAGCAAAAACAGATTTCAAATAGACAATTCTTCATTGACAGATTTACTGTTTTCTCTATAGACCTAGGTCTCTATAGACCTAGAATTACCATACTGGCATGTGACTTCAGATACACATATTAATTTCTAGTACCTCTATGAAGGTAACTGAGCCAAACACTTGTTTTGAAAGAGAGCTTATTGCTCCCCTTATAATTTTTTTCCATTTTATTTTATTTTATTTCTTTTCAGTGTTCCAGCACTCATTGTTTATGCACCACACCCAGTGCTCCATGCAATACATATCCTACATAATACCCACCACCAGACTCACCCAAAATCCTACTCCCCTCCCCTCTAAAACTCTGAGTGTGTTTCTCTTTTGGGACTTCATCAAGATCAAAAGCTTCTCCACAGCAAAGGAAACAGTCAACAAAACAAAGGCAACCCTCGGAATGGGAGAAGATATTTGGAAATGACAGTACAGACAAAGGGCTGATATCCAAGATCTATAAAGAACTCCTCAAGCTCAACACACACAAAACAGAGAGTCACATCAAAAAATGGGCAGAAGACATGAACAGACACTTCTCTGAAGAAGACAAAAAAATGGCTAACAGACACATGATGAAAAAATGTTCCTCATCATTGGCCATCAGGGAGATTCAAATCAAAACCACATTGTGATATCACCTTACGCCAGTTAGAATGACCAAAATTAACAGGACAGTAAACAACAAGTGTTAGAGAGGATGTGGAGAAAGGGGTACCCTCTTACACTGTGGAAATGCAAGTTGGTGCAGCCACTTTGGAAAACAGTGTGGAGATTCCTTAAGAAGTTAAAAATAGAGCTTCCTTATGACCCTGCAATTGCACTACTGGGTATTTACCCCAAAGATACATATGTAGTATAAAGAAGGGCCATCTGTACCCCAGTGTTCATAGCAGCAATGGCCACAGTCGCCAAACTATGGAAAGAACCAAGATGTCCTTCAACAGATGAATGGATAAAGAAATATGGTCCATATATACAATGGAGTATTATGCCTCCATCAGAAAAGCTGAATACCGAACTTTTGTATCAACATGGATGGGACTGGAGGAGAATATGCTGAGTGAAATAAGTCAAGCAGAGAAAGCCAGGTATCATATGGTTTCACTTACTTATAGTCTCCTAGAAATTCTTTCTAATATGGCAGTTCTTTAATGAAATTATTGAAGAATATAAAATGTATTTCTTAAATTGAAAATGCAAACTAATATGGAAAAAAATGACTTTTAAAATAAAATCTTCTCCAAATGCCCTTCATAGGGCTGCACTGCATTTTTATTTGGCTTTTATGTCAATCTTCTCAACTTGAAGCTGTCACTATCACGGCTGCATATGTATTTTAGTGGATTTAGTAGAAAACAGCATGCAGAAAGCAGCATAAATTTAAGGGACGGGAATACTACAACTAAATGTTGAATTATGTTTAAGCCATTTCCTATATGACAGTTATGTAGCACTTTCTCCACTGTCAAAGAACTTTATGATTATTGTAAATATTTAGTTCCTTTCCATGAGGCCAAAATATTTAGTGCTCTTCATCTTAAACAGCTCTCAAGGAAACTTTAATATAGACTAGATAAAAGGATGCCACAAGGTCATCTCATGAATGTAGGAGTAGAGGAGTGTTTAATAAGATTAAAGGAACATATACTGACAGAAAAATTAAACGACTTTGGTTAGAGTTCAACAAGGAATATACATCCTTTACTATATAAAATAATTTTAGTTATAATAGATAAGTGAATTATTTGTGTGTATATGTATATTTTCCTTGTGCATAACTATGTAAGCTGTTCTAAGCAAAAGGTGTCTTTATTGAAAAATAAATGCCTTTTATTGAGGATGCCTTTGGTAATTTGTAAAAGCATCATTTGAACTGACTTAAGGTCCATCTCAACTGGCAATTTTAAAGCATATCTTTTTCTCCTGTTATGGATTATAACTATTAAATATTTGGGGCACCTGGGTGGCTCAGTGGGTTAAAGCCTCTGCCTTCAGCTCAGGTCATGATCCCAGGGTCCTGGGATTGAGCCCCGCATTGGGCTCTATGCTTGGCAGGGAGCCTGCTTCCCTTCCTCTCTCTCTCTCTGCATGCCTCTCTGCCTACTTGTGATCTCTGTCTATAAAAAACAAAAAACAAAAAACTTTAAATATTTGATGAATACTCTGGTCCACATTCCAGGACATATACGCTTTAAGTCCAGTTATTTCCCAAAACTGGCCATGTCATATCACCTCTACCACTGTGATTTATGACTAAATAATATGGTATCTCTTTGAAAAACACCCCCTTTAATTTTAGTAAAGAATGAAACCCCAATCTTTGTTTTATGTACAGTGGCAAATTGAGTTTAAAAGCAGAAAATCTTTGGGTACAAATTGACCCATTAGCAAAAGAGCTAACCCAGACAGAAATACATATACTACCCTGGATTTCCTTCTCTAGGATTCCAGTGTCCTCACAGATTTGTGGGAGTCTCTTCAGATATGTGGGAGTCTGGAGAGTGTGCCCTGAAACAAAGCCCTCACAAACAATACATTTTTTTAATTAATTTTTTATTTTTTATAAACATATATTTTTATCCCCAGGGGTACAGGTCTGTGAATCACCAGGTTTACACACTTCACAGCACTCACCAAAGCACATACCCTCCCCAATGTCCACCTCCAGATCTCATATGCATATTTGTCATAATCCCCACACCCTCAACCATCACTACTATAGTAAAATAAAAGTATCAAGCCATGCTACTTTTTTATTACTTAATACCATTATAATTAGCATACAATGTTGTATTAGTTTGAGGTGTGCAACATAGTGATTCAACAATGCCATGCATTACTCATTACTCACCACAATAAGGGTAGTCACCATTTGTCACCACACACATTATTACAAGACTATTCTTACTACATTATTACAATATTATTAACTATATTTGCTATGTTGTACTTTTCCTTTCCATGACTTACTTATTTTATAACCAGAAGTTTGGACTTCATTTCTTTTTAAAATTTTGTGTTGCGAGATTACAGATGCACAGAAACCTGCAGTGCCATGTATTGGGAGTCCCCTTCGCCCTTCACTCAGCCTCCCCTAATGTTAATATCTTGCATGCCTATAGTAGAATATAAAAATTGGCTTGGAACAACCCAAATAGATTACTAGATTTTACAAGTTATATGTGCACTATTTGTGTGTGTGTGTGTGTGTGTTTTCCTGTGTCTGTGTGTTTGTGCATAGCTCTATGCAATATTATTACATCTATAACTTCACGTTAGCACTATACTCATCACAATACTGTACATTTACGACCAGATGCTACAGTTTTTAAGTAGCTAATATATCTGAGGTACTCTGTTAAGCCTTTTTTGTGCATTACTTAATTTACAAATCACAAGAAGTAAATCATATTTTTCTATTACTAATGGGGAAACATGTCTCAAGATGTTTACTTATTCAAAATCATAAGACTAGTAATAAAAGTTGAAGAAGTCAGAGCTTTTTATTAACTCCCAAACTTGTACAAAGCATTTCATAGCTCACATCCAAGCAGCAGGCACTTCTGTTTCTCCAGACAGCCAATATTTTGGCAGCTGGGGAGCGGGGAGTGAGGACAACAATCATGGAGAATGATCTTGATCCCCTCTCCTCCTAATGTAAAAGACTAAATTTTCTCCTTTGCTTTTCAAACCTCTCTCCTCATTTGAATCACCTTCAGGACTGGAGGGTGAAAAAGAGAGAAGAGGGATATGTGGTAAATGTATTATACATGTAACATATTATACATATTATATGTGTGTATATATATGATATATGCATATACAAAGATGTGAATGTACCCACAGACATATTCATATGCATGCATGTATATGTTAAGGACACTGAATGCATTCATATTATTGGTAATATTTTAAAAAATGTTTTCTCTTTAAGAGCAAGACTGAAAAGTCATCAGTCATACTTATATATTTAAGAAGAATAGAACAAACATTGACATATAGTTGGGTAAGTTGGATAACTTTTCTTATTCTTTTTTTTTCCAGTTTATTTAAATTTTTTTTAAAAATTGCCTATTTCTCTGACCCCCCACCTCTGGAAACCATCAACCATGCTGTCTGCATGTTTGAGCTTGCGTATTTCATGGACTTTCTATTCTGTCCCTTTGTTCTGTGTGTCTGCACTGAACATGAATATCATACTGCTTTAATTACTATAGCTTTGTAATATAGTTTGAAATCAGGCAGACTGATGCCTTCAACTTTGTTCTTTTTCAAAATTGCATTGATTATTTGAGGTCTTTTAAGATTATACACAAATTTTAGAACTGACAGTTTGTTCTTTTTGCCATAAAAAATGTCATTGGAGTTTTAATAAGGATTGCATTGAAATCTGTAGACTGCTTTGCATAGTATGAACATTTCAATAATATTAATTCTTCCAACCCATGAACATAGAATATATTTCCATTTTTCTGTGTCTTCTTCCATATTTTTCCATTAATATCTTCTAGTTTTCATTATATGCAGGTGTGTCACCTCCTTGGTTAAATTTATTCCTAAGTATTTTATTGTTTTAGATGCAATTGCAGATGGGATTGTTTTCTTAATTTCTCTGACTGATAGTTTATTACTCGGGTATAGAAATGCAACAGATTTTCATGTATCAATTTTATGTCCAGCAAATTTACTGAATTCCTCTATTAGATTTTAATTATCTGAAGGATTATTTAGGGTTATCTATATATAATTTCATGCCATCTACAAACAGTGACAGTTTTACATACCCCCTTTCAGTTTGGTGTCTTTACTTTTTTCTTGCTTAATTACTGACTGACTGACTTACATACAGAGCCCAGCCCCCTTCCTTCAAAGTGAGAAAATTTTATAATGTAACGACATTTCTTTATATTCTCTCAAATCAGGTCTAGGCTAGAAGGCACCTAAAAACATACTTGTGCAAAGTTTCCCTGGTTCTCTATTCTGTTTTCCCATAGACAACTCTCTTAATCAATTATATGTGTTAAATTCTTGTCTCAGATTTTGTTTCTAATTAATTAAACTTGTGTCCCAAGGCATAAACTGTGTTCCATCCATCTTATTTATGCTCCTTCTTTTGATTTACTTTGTATTTCTCTCACTTTTTGAATTTAGAATTTCAAAACCATAATGAGATATCACCTTATACCTGTCAGAATGGCTAGAATCTTAAAACACAACAAAATGTATTCATGAGGATATAGGGAAAAAAAAAAAAAAACCAGAATCCTCCTGCACTGTTGGGGGGAATGTAACTTGGTATAGCCACTATAAAAACCAATTTGGACTTTCCTCAAAAAATTAAAAATTGAAATATCATATGATCAAGTAATGCCACTATTGAGTATTTACCCAAAGAAAATTAAAACATTAACTTGAAAAGATATGTTCACCCAGATGTTTATTGTGGCACTATTTACCATAGCCAAGATGTGAAAGCAGCCCAAGTGTCCCTTGATAAATGAATGAATAAAAAGGAATATTACTCAGCCATGAAAAGGATGAGGTCTTGCCATTTCTAGCCACATGGGCATTATGCTAAATTAAATACATCAGGGAAATACAAATACCATGTGTTTTCACTTTTATGTGGGATTTAAAAAACAAAATAAATTATCAAAACGCAGAAATAGATCTGTAAATACCCAGAGCAAACTGAATATGGCCAGAGAAGAGGATGGTAGGAAGATGAACAAAATGAGTGAAGGGGAGTGGGAGATACAGTGTTCCAGTTGTGGAATGAATAAGTCATAAGAATGAAAGGTACGGCATAAGAAATATAGTCAATTTTATTACAATAGCATTGCATGGTGACACATGCTAGTTACACTTGTAATCCTAGCATAACATGCATAGTTATGAGTCACTAAGTTGTATACCTGAAACTAAAGTAACATCCTGTATTAACTATACTAAAACAAAGAGGAATTTACTTGTATTATATTGTTTCTGTTACATGCTGTACATTTTTCTCTAATTGGATATAGAATAGTTCTATGATTTTTTCCTAAATTCTGCTTTTGCTTTTTACCTCTTCAATCAAAATTATTAAATATTTTTAAATTTCCCTATAGGTGAGTTTTTATTATTATTAGTATTATTATTAGTTTATTAGTGTTATTATTATTAGTTTTATTATTTTGTGCTTATTTGTTCTTGTTATATGAGACTTATTCACTCTTTGGTTCACCACTTTATGTGAATGTTTAATGTACACTTGAGAAAAGATGTATTTGTTAATATTGGAATGTTAACAAGTATCCATAAAATCCACCTTATAGATTATGTAATTTACATATTATATATACTTTTTAATCTTATTATTAGATGTGTCAGGAATTTGTATGGGTGTGTTAAATATCATCTATCATTAGTGTGAAACTGAATTTTTTTTCCCTGAATCTACTTCAGTTTCTGCTCTGTAAAAGTTGTTACAGTTTTATCTGGTGAATATTTAAAACGGTGTCATTAACACTGCAAATTGTCACAATTCTGAATGCTTTATGATTTAAAACTGTGTCTTGTCTATTAGCACAAAAGCATGTCTTCTTCCTTATTTTTCCCCATTTGATTCACATGTCAATATTAATCTGATAATAGCATATTTAAGTTACTCCATATTTGTTGGTCACAACACTACAACAGTCTCATTGCTTTGTAACATTTATTATGTGTTATACTGTATTTAATCTATTTTTCTGTCTAAATTTTCCCTTCCTTTTTTATTGTGTAAATGTTACACCTAGTGAAATTTGCATTTTTGTTTCAATAATTATCTTTTAACTAATATTATTTAGAATCTTTTCCCTTATATATATTTTTATTCTTATATGTTTTTAATTATGTTTTTTGGTCCCATAGAGTATATACACAACAATCATTGATTAAATTTGTCCTACTTTTCCATTTTTCTTTTCCCTTAGTTGCATTATTTACACTTAGTGCAAAATATAGAATTTACACATTATTTTTATACCTTTGTTCCTACCTGAATTTTTTATCTAATTCAAATATATATGCTCACTAGTACTCATATTTTTTTAATTTTTTATTTTTTATAAACATATATTTTTATCCCCAGGGGTACAGGTCTGTGAATCACCAGGTTTGCGCACTTTACAGCTTATCTAAAGATAGTACTCATTTTTTTAACCAGTATTTCTAATCATCTCTTTCTTGGATAATTTCATCCCCTAGTAGATTCCAGAGGGAAGATTTGTAAGTACCATAATTTATAGACACTTTATTTCTTACACTAACATTGACACACAAAGAGCAGCTTGACTGAATATTAAATCTTAGGCAGATACTTTTTTTTCTCCTCAAGTTTGTTGAAAAGATTCTTTTGCTTTGCTATTTATGTAGTCTCCAGAATTTCAAAGCCACCTGCTTCTCTTAGCATTGCAAGTTACCTGTTATTTTTGTCTAAAAGCCCTGGGCATTATTTATACATCATTAAAACTTTTTTTTTAAAGATTTTATTTATTTATTTGACAGAGAGAGAGATAACACAAGTAGGCAGAGAGGCAGGAAGAGAGAGAGGAGGAAGCAGGCTCCCTGCTGAGCAGAGAGCCCATTGCAGGGCTCGATCCCAGGAACCTGGGATCATGACCTGAGCCGAAGGCAGTCTTTAACCCACTGAGCCACCCAGGTGCCCCTATTTATACATCTTTAAAGTCTAATAATTTGACTAGTATATAATTTGGAGTGACTATTCTGGTCTGGTCATTCTTTGGTCAAAATATCTGCCTTTTAAGTTTTTTTCTTTTTAAACAGCTTTATTGAGATATATTATTGACATGTAACATATGTAAGTTGAAAGTGTACACCATGATGATTTGATGCATGTATATATTGTGAAGTGATTACTACCATAGGGTTTGTTATAATATCTCCCTTCTCTCACATAATTATCGTGTGTGTATGTGTGTGTGGGGGGGGGTGTTTGGGTGTGGGTGTGTGGTGATAAAATTTATTCTCTCAGGGTACCTGGGTGGCTCAGTCAGTTAGCATCTGCCTTCAGCTCAGGTAGTGATCCTGAGTAATGGAATCAAGCCCTGTGTCAGGTTCCAGGCTCAGTGGAAAGCCTGCTTCTCTCTCTCCCTCTGCCTGTATCTCTGCCTACTTGTTCTCTCTCTCTGTCAAAACAAATAAATAAAATCTTAAAAAAAAAAAAAAGAACTATTCTTTCAACAACTTCCAAGTATATAATATAGAACTACTAATTATCACCACAATGTAAATTAAATCTCCAGAAATTATTTATCTTATAGTTCGAAGTGTGTATCCTTTGATCAGCATCACCCCATTTCCACCACTTTCTAGCCCCTGGTAACAACCATTTCCCCTCTATTTTTATGAATTCAGTTTTTTTTAGATTACACATAGAAGTGAGAACATATAGTATGTGTCTTTCTTTCTGAAATATTTCACTTAACATAATGATCTCAAGATCCATAAATGTTGGGCCACCTGGGTGGCTCAGTGGGTTAAAGCCTCTGCCTTCGGCTCACATCATGGTCCCAGGGTCCTGGGATCGAGCCCCGCATCGGGCTCTCCACTCAGCGGGGAGCCTACTTACTCCTCTCTCTCTGCCTGCCTCTCTGCCTGCTTGTGATCTCTGTCAAATAAATAAATAAGTATTTTTTAAATAAAATCCATAAATGTTGTCACAAAAGAAAGGATTCCCCCTTTTAATGTCTGAATGGTATTTGAGTATATATGTACACCACCTTTTCTTTATCCATTAATCTTTATCCATACCAGGGGGTACTTGAGTTGCTTCCATATCCTGGCTATTGTGAGTAATGCTGCAGTTAACATAAGGGTTCAGATATCTCTTTGAGGTAGTGATATCATTAAAAAAAAAAAATATATATATATACATATATATATATATGTATATATATATACATATATATATATGTATATATATATGTATATATATATATA